>NW_020954575.1:14495622-14559044 GCF_900497805.2 Vombatus ursinus | reverse complement strand
TGTGTGTGTGTGTGTGTGTGTGTGTGTGTGTGTGTGTGTGTGTGTGTAAGTGCCCTGTGCCAATGCAGATTGGCAACTCACCTGTAACTTAGTTTTAGAGAGTGGTCTGGGGCACTAAAAGGTAAAATGTCTCCTCACAGTCAGAGGAAAGACCTGATCCTAAGCCACTGTGATTCCAAGGTCAGCTATACCCTAGGTTATTATACACCTTTCACACTTTCTTCATATGAGGGTATTAAAGGGACACTCTTTCTAAGAATTGAATCAGTCTATTCACCAAACTAACTTGACTCATTCATAATTCTTTCTACCCATTTTTAATTTCCTCTTCACATTGCTTTTTAATTTAATACCTCTCATAACAGACAAACCTACGGGTACCTTGAGTCTCTACCAATGTAATGGAAAAGTACTGGCATACCTGGTGGTTTTTCTACCACTGGGGAAGAACCACTGGTATTGGGTGAAGCAGCTGGTCCTATAACACCTTCTGCAGTACAACCAACCACGGTGATGCCTCCCAACAAACTGTCTGTTTCTGTTGAACTGTTGCTGGTCATACTTCCACATAATGAGGCTTTGTCCACTTGACTAGATTCAGTAGTCTCTTCTCCTACAGGATAGTCTGTTTCTCGTGCCCCTAAAAAAGGATACACTTGATTTTGTTGATACAAATCAAAAAGAGTAATGGTTTGCATTTTTGTAACTTATATTTACATTTACATGGTTACAAAGTACAGTGACATCCAACTTCCTACGGCAGTATCTCCCCTCCCCCAATAAAGCGAGTAATCCTAAATTTCAATTTAGGACAGGTAATCCAAGTTGATTTTTAGCTGCTGGGAACTATATTAATGAGCCCAAGGTGAGGGACTGAATTCTCAGGTTAATTTTTCTGCTCCATGGTTACAGACTGCTCTCCTAACCCTAGCCAGATGCTACATCTGCTCTGACCCTTCTAGTCTTGCAGAATTGCCTGGGGCATCCAGAAGAGTATGCACAGTTTGTTCAGGGCCCCACAAACCCATTGTCTTATATGTAGATCATGGTCATAAAAGGAAGAGGCAGTAGCGTGTAGCAGGGGTGGGGAACCTGTGACCTGGAAGCCACATGTGGCCCTCCAGTTCCTTAAAGAGCAGCCCTTTGACTGAATCCAAACTTCACAGAACAAATCCCCTTGTTAAAAGGATTTGTTCTATAAAACTTGGACTCAGTCAAAAGGCCGCACCCAAGGACCTAGAAGGCCTCCAGGCCGCAAGTTCCCCACCCCTAATGTACAATGATCAATATAAATTCAATTCCTCTCCACTACAGATAAAGAACAACTCAAAACAAATCAGCATTTTGTAGATTAAAAGTCAGAGAAAGATTTAAAGAGTATTTGGGTTGGCTACAGTATGCTTAAATTTCTTGTAAAATCCATTCTCTGAAACTTCAGAATAACTCTGCTGGTGTAGAGAACTTAATACAATAAATAAAGTAATGAGTGTTTCTGGATTCACTTCACCTTCATCCTACCTGGGACACTCGCAATACAAAGAACGTGGGAGTTGCAAACGGTGAAACTGTCGAGGATGTTGCCAGGCTGATTAGCATCGACAACAAGAACTTTGGAGGCTGAGTGAGTGCTGGTGCAGATCCAGACGAGACTGGATAATTCTTCCTGATGTTTTAATTCCTTCTGCTGCTCCTATATGGGCAAAGCAAGATGAGGAGGCAGTGGCTGGTAAGAAGTATGTCTACTACATCGAGAGGCTCTTGTGTAGCTATTCTGATGCAGGGCAATGTCATACCAGGTTAATTTTGGAATCATTTGCGGTATTTAGAAAACAAGTTAAGAAAGAAAATGAATGAGAGTTCCTTTAGAACAGTGGCCGGGAGCCCTTTGATTCTCCTGCTCACCTTGAGCTCCTGATCTAAGCGGTCCAAGCTGCTCTGAGAGGCACTGCGTTGCTTGTTGTCTTCTGCATCCAGAGTTGTCACATCATTATAGAACACACTGGCTCCAACCACAGAGCCACCATCTCTTGTCTTCCCACCAGATAAATTGACTCCAACAGCACACCACAGCTTACGGGAAAAAAGAAAGAAGTAGTTTCTCAAATATTTATATCTTTCCAAATATGTTAGTGTAATTATTATTTAGGAAAAGATTTCTTTAATCCAAAGTCTAAGATCTTAGCAAGGAAAGAAACCTTATGCACAAGGTGTTAGTTACTATATTCACTATAGTTTTGTTCCTCTTATGTAAAGGAATTCAACCATTTTCTATTTTATAAGATTAAAGCTGCCTAGAATATTAGGAAATCATACTTAACTTCATAAAACGGACCTACCTTCATTGATGCATCTTTTTCATCTAAAGGTCTAAGATACACAGGCACAGGCAAATTTTTCATCTTATTTTCACCCTGACCATTTGCTACCTATATTAAAAAAAAAAAAGCTATGAGATAGGATCCAGGGATGGGAGGGTGTATCAGTAATTACTGAGTCACTTATAAACAAGGGCTCAGTGGTAAAAGTATTACTTCAAAGTAAGAATTAATTCTTGGTACTTCTTGTTTGTGTTTAGAACTCCCTAATTATTCCCTGAGCCCAACCTGGCTCTGTGATTCTGATTTGAAACATGGGTAAAGAAACCATCTTCATCAGCCAACAATGTCCATTTCTTGTTTAATGAGGAAAGAAGGAAGGTTTTGTGCATTATATGCTGCTTCTGAGCCAAATACAACAAACTAAGGAACAAATAATATTCAATTTAATATCACGTGAGCATCAATAACAAAACCTGACAATCCTACAAGAAAGCCAAGGAAGGTCTTTATCATTTTTTCCTCCTTCGTCAAATACTGAGATAGCAGTACTGGAGTGAATGAAGTACTTATAGCTGTAATTATACACAAAAATTGTTAAAAGCATTAGAGATAAAAGCTGAGTCTTTAAAATATTAGAGAAGCAGGAACCTAAGCAGAATCCATTAGAATGGTGCTAGCTAGCACATTCAATGAGGCCAAGGATCATAATTTCTATTTCCCTGAGCAACTAGCACACTCAATAAAATTATTTTTGAATGAAAGAGGACATGGCTACTTGGCAGGTCATCATTCACATTATAAAATGAGGAAATATAAACAGAAAGCCTAAGTTACACTTACCATCTTCTCTACAGCTATAATAATATAGTTAAAATATGATACCAAACTTGTAAAAAAAAAAAAAAGGAGCTTATATTTATAAGAAGAAGATAAATGCATGCACAAATCAATGAAATAAAAGGCCCAATTAGATCAATGACCCAAGACATATAGTCTGGATGAGCAAAGGAGGGTGAAATCATACTAGATTTGGACAAGAGGGCAAGCAGGGATATAGGTATAAAGGAAGGTTTCCTGGAATGGGTGGCATTATGATGGGCAGAGATCTGGGGTGAGGGGATGGGGGGTTTTCTAGATGAATGTAATGTCATGACAAAAGGCATGGGCCTTTGGAGGAACAGTAAATATAAGCCAGTCTAGCTCTGGAACACGTGCTAAGGAGTCTCTAAGGGAGTAACAGGGAATAGATTAAAGGGAAAAGAATCTGGAGATTAGATGAGAGACTAATGAGAAGCCTGTTCTAACAGCCTAGGCAAGAGGTAATCAGGGCTTGAACTACAGTGATGATAGTAGGAATGAAAAGCAGGGGATAGATGTAAGGGATATCATAAAAGTACAGTTATCCCTTCCATGTTGTGACTTTCCCCATCATGGTTCTAGTATACTGCGGGTCAGCATAAGAAATTAAATGAGAATTTTTGGGGAATTTTGTGGAAGCTGCAGATGACATGTGAAGGCCAGCAGACAACACAGACAAAGTTTAGAAATTTAGAAATACTTATAAAATATCTATCTATCTACATATCTATATCCATATCTATCTATCTATCTATCTATCTACCTATCTATCTATATATAGTATCATATGATATCAACATATTTTATCTTCTAATACCATAATAATTCAGACTTTTCTGGTAATAAGGGAGGGCCAAAAATTTTATGTGGATTCTCGATATCACGGGGGAACTGTGTCCCTAACCCCCGCAATATAGAAGGGATAACTGTAGACATTTTTTCTCCACTTAATTTTTTTAAAATTACAAACTTGATGCCATTAATAATTAACAACAAGATCAAGTATGTAAATAACACACAAAACCCTTAATATATCATATTGCACATTTTGGCAAAACAGAAGCAAATTAACAAAAAAGTTTTCTGTGTCCACTTCTGAGTTCATCTGTAGTTCCTATGCTTTTGGTTTCTTCTTTAAAACTGTAATTATAGTCAAATGAATACTGTGGTGAGTCTGCTCATCTCAGTTTACATGACTGTAAGTCTTTCTATATAGAAAAAGTAGACACCATGTTACTGGATATGGAGAACAAAAATTTTTTCTGTTTCTCCTTAGATAAGAATTTAGAATTTTTATTTTTTGATTGAACTGGAATTTTAATGACATTATCTCTGACATATATAAGAACCTTTCTACAGTGGTTCCTTATTATCTCTAGAAACAAATATAAACTCTTATTTACCATTTAAGTCTCTGTACAATTTCCAGTCTTCTCATACTTGACTGCCATGGGCGTGCTCATGAGCATGCACACACTCCGCATTCCGGCTACATTGCCCTACGTGCTCTTCCACACAACCAAGGCTCCTTCCTTTCTTGTCTCTGGGCCTCTGCACAGGCTGTCTCTTATTCCTGCCTGGAATGCTCTCCCTCCTTGTCTCCACTCAGGTTTCTTTCAAAACTCATTCATGTGTCACTTTCACCATGAAGTCTTTCCTGATGCACTACCCTCCCCAAAGTCCTTATCTTCATTTTCTTTAGATTTTGCATATAATTACTTTATAAACATATGAATGTTGTCCCCCTCTAGAAGCTCCCTGGGGGCCATTTCACGTTTATCTTTGTACCCTCAGCACTTACCTGGGTGCCTAGCTCAGAGCAAGTGCTTAATAAATCCTTCTCATTTGTCTGATTAACCACAATCAACAAGCATTTACTAAGTGCTCACTAGGGGCAGGCACTAGAAATATAGATACCAAAAATGTCAAATCATCTCTGCTCACAAGTATATGTGTCTATGTACATAGGTATGTGCACAAACATTTTGGTATCAACAGACTACATATACAGTGCATGTGTACATATACTCATATGCACATACACATATGTACAATACAAGTACAAGGCGTGTGTGGGGGGGTGGGAAATCAATACAGGCTTGTGTACAGAAGGTAGTACTTAAACTTAAGTCTTGAAGGAAGGACGACAGTCAGGAAAAAGATAGGTAAAAAGAGATAAAGCTCTGTATAAGGAATAAAGAGACAGTTTGGATGGACTGCAGAGTATGGGAAGGAAGCAATATACAGTGAGGTAAAAAAAGACAAACTGAGGAGAGGTTGTAAAGAGCTTTACAAACCAAAAAAAGGGCTTCTATTTGATCCCAGAGTCTACTGGGAGTCACTGGCATTTCCTAAGTAGGGGAAGGACAATTAGATGACCATTTCTAGGTCTAGAACAGTCTAGGCCAGAGGTGGTGAAGACCTGAATTAACAATGCAAACAGACTATGCAAACAGACAGAAAGAGAATGATGCAAGAGATGGCAGAAAAGTAATAACAGTGAGATGTAGCAATTGACTGGAGATGTGAGGGAGAGCAAGGAGTCAAGGATAATGCTGAGGTTATGAGCTTGGAAGACTACAAGGATGGCAGTTCTTTCAACAGAAATTTAAGTGTGGAAGAGGGGTGGAATGAGTTCTATTTTGGATATGCTGAATTTAAGATGTCTCCAGAATATCTAGCCAGAAATGTCCAAAACACTGTTGGTTGGCCATTGGTGATGTGGGAGCTCAGGACAGGTAAGGACAGAGAGATTAGGGAGTCACATGCAGAGAGATGATAATTAAATCCATGGGATATAATGAAGTCACCCAAAGGTAGAATGTACAGAAAAAAAAAAAACAAAACACCCAGAACAGAACCTTGGGGATCATCCAGTTAGAAGGAAGGAGATGGATGGTGAGCCAGGGGACTGAGAAGGAGCAGTTGTAGAAGAACTAACATCACACACAAAAAAATCAGAGTGGGGAGAATATACAGAAGGAGAGATTAGTCAACGGTATCAAATGAAGCAGTTAGGTAAAGAAAGAAGAGGACTGAGAAAAGACCATTAGATTTGGCAATTAAGAGATAATAGCTTACTGTTTCAGTTGAGTTTGATGAGATCAGAAGCCAGACTGCAAAGCGTTGGGAAGTGAGAGAAGAGGATGTAGAGCCAGAGAGTACAAATAGCTTTTTTCTAATAGAAAAGGGAGGAGAGAAAGGGAGGAGAGGAGTATATAAGATGAGAGCTTGAGTGGATAATAGGGTCAAGGGAAGGATTTTTTAAGGATAAGAAAGACTTGGGCACATCTGAAGGTAGTAAGGAAGTAAAAAAATGGAGAGGAAGAGATTAAAAATTAGAAGGGGGGGGCATGAGATGCAATCTGTTGGAGAAGACAGAAGGAGATAGGATCAGGTACATGTATAGAGGGATTAGCCTTGGTGAAGGGCCTCCAAAAGATCAGATCAGAGGAAAAGAATTAAGGAATGATGTCAAGGGGTTTTGTGAAAAAAGAGAAGAGACAAAGAGAAAGCTCAGAGTTAAAGCCCTAAATTTTCTCAGTAAAATAAGAGATGAGGTCTTCACCTAGGTAGCATATACCTCAGAGGATAAGGGTACAAGAGGTGTAGGAGACTTGAGAGAAGAGAAATTTTGAAATAGTTTCTGTGAGAGAATCAAATAGGGAGGAATAAAAGGACTGCCTTCCTTAAGTGAGGGCCCAATTGAGGTCTGACAGCAAAAATTTGTATTGGACCCAGTCATCACAGTTGTATGACTTCCTTCAGGTCTGTTGTCAGCACCAGAGTAGGAAGGAAAAAGGAAGATAGGAAAGTAAGTAAGAAGGAAAAAGGAAGGTATCTAGGGCTGAAATGGGGCAACAGATAAGTGTCCAAAGGATAAGGGATTTAAGACAGAGGACAGTATGGAGTTGAACTGATTAACTAAAGGACTAAGACTGGGAAAGGAGAAAAATGAAGTCAGGAGATGAGTAATGATCTAAGAAAGTAATGAGGAGCAGAGGACTGGAGATCATGATGAAAACGAACAAAAGACTTTAAGACAGCTTAGGCATAAGGAGAGATAGAATGATGAGAGGTTATGGTCAAATCAAGGATTATCAGTTATTAGTAATAACTGATAAGGAAACAGGAAATAAGGAAATAGAATTGTTTATGAAATCCAGGGTGTTGACTATCCTTACCCAAAGCTCAGGTAGCCTAGAGGAGAATTACAAGATTTGGGAGATTAGCATAGAATATCAGTATGAATATAGAATATCATCTCCTAGGGTTAGGGAAAGAGTTGGGGAGGAAAGGAAGACAGTGATCTAGGTGCTGTATTCCTAGAGAAACAGAGGAGAATGACCTATAGGCTCAGCAGACAACAGTCCCCATGATTGCTATAGGATGAAAAATGTTAATAGTATGAATTTCAAGAAGAGGTTCTGAATAATGTCAGAAAAAGGAGAGTCTGGAAGTGTTCATGGAAAGAGAGGAGTCTGATTCCCTCTCCAAGACCAGTGAGTATTTTGAGGTGTGAGAGAACCCACAGCCAGTGCTAAATAGCATGGCTAGAGACATAGTGTCATCTGGGGAAATGAGGTCTCACTGAAAATAAGTAAATGGAAGGGAAATTTATTTATTATGAAATGGGAACTCCCGTGGGCACCAGGGAAGGGGTGAGCTGAGCTGGAACAAGACATGGGTAGGCAAAGAAGATGGGATGAAAGTTAGGGTTGGGGATAGTTTACGCCTAGTGAGGAAGTCTTACAGAGATAAGGAGAACAAAATAATTAACAGTAAGTAGTAGATGAATTGTATTGCTCATAATCTTCATGGGATAGTATATAGGGCAAAGGCTAGGAGTGCTGGGTCTTGGCCATCCACATACTTCTCTGGGCTGGGAAGCAAGAAGGTCTAAGAGCACAAGGGTGTTCAAATCCTGCTTGGTCACCCCACTGCTTGCTCTTCTGGACTGGGATGGAGGAGGCGCCAAGAGGGGGAAGTGCTTGGCTTTAACAGTTTGATTATAATTAAAATCCAACTTTCCTACCCAATTAACAAAATAGTCCTTTAGTTTCACCAGTTAGGTGAAATGGAGAAAAATTCTGCTTGTTTTGAAAAGCAACAAACATCTCATTTTTCCTTCATGAACTTGGAAAAGTCAATATGACATGGCTATTCTCAAAACATATGCATACATGTGTGTGTTTGTGCTCACATGCAAACAACAGCACAAGTTGAAACTTGCATATAACAAGTTACCTCCCCAAAACAAAACAGGGAACCCAATGAAAGGCATTTATAAAATATTTAGGTTCTGAAAAATTTTATGATGATTTTGAAAGGCATAAAAAGGGCTTTCCACTTGGAAAGTTTTTCTTCTCCTTTTAGTTCAAATTAGCTTGAAACTAAAAATGGGCAGCATCTATCCACATAGTTTTTCATAAGCAGGCTTTATATATCTAAGAATGAACACACATACACCTTTCTAGTGTGTTCAGCACATCAATAGTGTACCTGTTTGTACTTCTGAGGCAAACTCCAGCCAAAAGCTTGCACTCTGCCATCTTCCTTCTGAACATGTGCCTTCACCTGGCGGTACTGTTCTCTCTTCTGTTCTCTTCGGGAAGCTAAGCTGGCTTCAGTTCTAGACAATAGGAAATTAAAAAAAAAAAACCCAAAATTTATATGACTACCGTCTCATTTTCTTTTTAATTCACCATTTACCTAATCATGAAATAAAATGAAGCACAAAGACTTTTTGAACTCACATGCTATTTGTTTTGAAAGATATTTTCTCTTTATGTTTAAAATGTACACATTTCACATTTGTGTAATGAATACAAGATCACTAGCTTATTTTAATCGGTTGTCACATACACAACTGAAAAAAGATTAGTCATTAGCCAAGCACTTTCACTAAGGTTTCAAGGTTTAGCTATACAGAAAAGATCAATCCTTATGTGTACTTCACATCCTCCCTCACATACCTAAAAACTTACTGCTAAAAAATTGCTAAAAGAGAACTTTCTTGGAAAGAATAAAGATCACGGTTCTCTAATCAATTTTTTTTTTGCTTCAGAAGTACAAAAATTCAAGGTGACTTTAATCTTATTTTTAAAAATACAGATAATTTCCCAATCATAAGCCTAAAAAAATCAGCATAAAGAAAGGCTTATAAATGCTCCTAAGGTATAAAAATGTTACAAGAATTTCAAGTGTTCCTTTTTCCATATGAAAACTGGCCAATTGTATTTCTATTAAAAAGCTGTTTCCTTGAAGATTTTTATCTTAATTGTTCATAACTTCTGACATGCAATAATATGACATCCTGCAAGTCTTCCAACCCACAGAGCATGACCATCTCTACAACACAGGCCCAAAGGTGCTTACTCTTCGCTGAGGAAGTCAAAAGCTTTCGATTTATCCCCAGGTAGCTGAGATAAAGTGCTGCTTCTTTTCTTGACAGAGGGGGTAACATGGGAAGTTGGTGCATTATATTTTAGATTAACTGGGGGGTCAGGCTTCTTGGAGGTATTACTTGAGGAACTAAAAAGTCGGCTGAAACTGAAATGAAAAAACAAAAATACCATGTTTAACTTGAAAAAACAATCCTAGCTCTACATGAACTCTTTCAGATTATGACAAAGTCAAAGTGCTTTGAGGCATGACGGGTTAGAACTGGAAGACTGTCTACTTCTTAGCAGCTTTAAAAAAAACTCAAAACCAGCCTCAGGTTCACAGAGATAAGGAGGGGAAAAAGTAATGCTTTGCATGGCAGGTCCTGCTCTTTAAAGAGACTTGGAAATGAATATTTTTAAGTGAAAATAATGTTAAATTAATAATGTTAAAATAATCTCCTTCACTCTCCTGAATGTTTCTGAGGGAAAGCCATCCTATGTAGCAGAATTTTCCTGTTTGGGTCAGATTCTTAATAAGATGCTACCAATATAGGTAAAAGTAGGTGCTGGTGAGGGGCAAGATAAGGTAATGGCACTAACATGAGTCTAGGCTCAATATTCCAACTCTTATAATAAAGTAATAAAACATAATTTTCAATTGGTTTCATTTTTCTGATTAAAAAGAAATGGAAGGCACAGCTAGGTGGCACAGTGGATACAGCTCCAGCCTTAGAGTCAGGAGGACCTGAGTTCAAATCTGGCTCAGACACTTGGCACTTACTAGCTGTGTGATCCTGGGCATGTCACTTGACCCCAATTGCCTCACCAAAAAGCAAAAAAGAAAAAAGAAAGAAAAAAAAAGGAAATAAACTAATTGAACATCAAATAAAGCAATTACAATTAAATGAAGGTGACAAGTTAATTGGAAAAGGACATGTCATAAGCACAGTAACACAATCATCATAGCATAACCATATGCAAAAAGTTCAACACACAAACACTACTCAAACCCCACAACACTGTTTCCCATCTTAAATTAAAAATTTCTTATCAATCACTGAACTAATGGTTCAAATAATTAATGGGGACCCATTTTGGCATCCACTTCATGAATTCATCATCCCTTCAATGCAATTTAGGCATAAACTTTCACTACTTCACTAAGTGCATAACCAACACTAGAGGATGCAGCTTACGAGATCCTATTTTTGTCTTCAAGAACAGCCTTACCCAGTTGGCATGCTAAGTGTCAAAAAGAAAAGGTTCAATTTAGCAATATTTACACGACAATAGAGAGGAAAAAATTGAATAGGAAACAAAAACCATCAGTGATAAGTCATTTTTAACATGTAACTTCCTACTTTGAAGTGTTCTTAATCATCTTGACTTGTTTTAGATACTTACAATTGCCAAATGCTTGACCTTTTTTTTTCCTGCATGGCTGGATTTTCTCTTGATGCCCTAAAGAAAAAGTAAAATATGCATATATAAAGTCAAGCACCAAAAGTTTTTGAGCATGTATAAACACACAGTGCTAATGAGACTCATGCTAACAAAGAATGGAAATTCTGCTTATTTTTTTGTGTGAACTGTTATTTTTTGAATGACTGAGATAGTGGTTTAATGTCTTTAAAACATTACATACAAAACCTCATTTGGGCCTCACACAACAATCCTTTTAGTCAAATACCATAGGTGGTATCATGAGGAAACTGAGGCTCAGAGAGATAGGATTTGAACCCAGGACTTTCTGACTCTCAGTCCAGTGCTTTACTACATCACATGCCTCTTTTTGTCAGAACAAGTGACTTTGGATATTTTTAAAAAGGATTTTTTTTTTAAAGAAGACAGGATCTCTCTATCTCACTTCGGCTAAAGGGCAGGGGCTACTCATGGGTCCAGTTTCACTAGGACTGCACAGAAGCTTTAACCTGCTCTGTTTTCCACCCTGGGCTAGTTTGCACCTTCTTCTCGCTATACTGACTGGTTGACAGGCATAGGTCCCTGAAGCTCAGAACTGCTGAGCTTGTTTCAAGCTTGGGATACTTGGCACAACACACACGTGTGTCTGTCTTTGGCTGGTGTTCAGTACTCATTCCATAGTTTCCCATCAGGAGTCATACTTATGTCAATGGCTCCCCTCCCACATCTCAAATGTTGCCATCTTGGTGGCAACACCACAAATAGCCAGCAAATACAGCAGTACTGCACTATTCGGTACTAACTGTAATTTGGGCAGGTTCGAAAGTATTTAGTGATCTCAGAAACACTGAAAAGCTACAAAATTCTAGTGTGGCAAGGTGGGAAGACAGAAGTGAAGAAGTGAGGTTGATGGTGACTTGGATGGAATTTCAGAAATGATATAGTTTGCTCTTCTGAGTTGGAAAAAGGATAAAAATTTCACTTACACAGTCAGAAGCTTCGCTCTCTTGTTTCAAAAAATTAAAGCAATTTTTAAAAGGTTCAGAAGCATTTAAAATATAAACTATAATTTTCTTTTAGTTTGGAAGCCAAATGGACAGACTAACACCAATGAAGCAGTGGGACTAACAGTTAATAAAATGTGGACTCAAACTTTTACTTTAAGGAATAGCTAAAATTCTAAAATGACCTGGGAGTAAACTAAAACTTCTTTTGCAGTTGAGAAACAAAATGTACACAGAAGATGTCTATGTGAAATACTAAAATACTACTAGTTCTAAAAAGAAGAAAGCCTGGCATAATCATCAATTTATATTTAATATTAGTTATATATAATTATATACTATATATAATTAGTTATACATAAGTTATATTTAATATTAATTTAATTAATAAACAGAGTCAGTGCGGTAGCTAACGGCTGGCCCAAGAACCATAAAGAACTGAGTTCAAGTCTTGCCTCCAGTATCTATTGATCACATGGCAGCAAGTCACTTAACTTCTCAGCAATCTAAGTTGCCTAGAGAAGAGGCTGACCTGTATTTGATAGAGGGAGATGTTTTACTCAGGAATTCCCTAGACCAGAGGTGTCAAACATGCGGCCCTCAGGCTGGACGTGGCTCTCACCACACTCCTAAGTATATGACCTGAACTAGATTAACATGTAATTGGGAAATATTTAATAACGTAAATAAAAACATAATAAAACAGTTAATATTGATATGTGGCTTTCTAAGTCAGTATGTGGCCAGCAGGGATCCTTATATACAGTCAAGTAAGCCCTGTTTCTATTTGAGTTTGATGCCACCGCCTTAGAACAATCAAATCAACAGTCTATCCTTATTCCTATCCCTGATAGATGGATGCTATATTATCTATTGGATGCTGTATGCTGAAAACGTAACTCTTGATATTTTAGTTTCTTCATCTGTTAAAAAGAGATTAGAAAATGGAATTCTCTCAGAAGCATTTAAGTAATTGTAAAATATATAATGAATCATATTGTATATCATTTTTACAAGGGAAATAAAAACACATAATACCAAGGAAGTCAATACTGTAAGAAAAAAAAACGTGCTACACAATTTTAAATACAAGTGAATAGGTGTGCCCCTTTAAGAAAATCCAGTAAGTGAAAACTCAAAATTAAAATGTGATGATTTAGCATGACAGAAAGATTATGCACTTTACAATATTATTCACACAAAAGAATTCTTTTAAAAAACAAACTCCTTTTGTTATTTAAGATAGAATTCAAAAAATTTTATTTACATGCAACTTTTTAGGAACATGCCTATTATGTCGACTAAAGCCTAGTTGACCTGTACTAGGTACATGTAACCTACAGATGGCGGCATTACGTGATGAAGGAAGTATTCTGTGTGAGAATGGAGAGAAGAATTCAAACAGGAGACATAACATATTTGAAAAAGTGAAAATAAAACTTTCTTTCCTGACATCACTTATAAAGTGCTGTCAGACTATGGATGTGTAATACAGGCTCAACATATTAGTTTATTTTGCTGAACTGTTCTTTTTTTCCCTTTAAAAATTTTTTTTTTTTTGGGGAGAGAGACGATTAAGAAAGGAATGTAACAAAAACAAAAGGCATCAATAAAGACTAAATGAATAATAAAGTACTGTCAGGATGATGAGAGACTTATTATTTTCTAAGAAGCTAATAACTGCTGCTAAGCTACTAAGATGACATTAGTGTGGCCACATGAATACAACCCTCATTGGCCCAATTTTGCTACTAGTTTGGTAGCATTACTTTGGGCACAAGCTGTTCTCTCACTGGACTAAGCAAACAACAAAGAAGGGATGCAATGATTGAAGGAATGAATGCGACACTAAAAAAATAACAGAGCACACAAATATGGCACCTTTCCAACACTAACCTTATCATCTCTGTCCATCGCACGGCTTCTTGAAGCTCCATCAACCTCTCTTTATACTGGTTTCTTTCCATGAGGACACGTGCCATCTCTACTCGTGTAAACCGCTTCCTCTGAGCTGTGGGTATGTCACTCTACAAAGAAAGGAAAAAACAGGATCACTCTGTGGGTTCATATTAGATTTTAAGAGATCCATAGACTTTACACATTGCTTATGGAATTAAAAAAACCAAGATGAATTTTGTGTAACTTTTTCAAATATCTGGTCATCCATTCCACATTTGTGTCTATGCCCACTAGTCATCCAGATTCCCTCAAGGCCTGTAAGAAAAATGTTTTTTAAAAAACCTTTTAACTACATCTGTCATTTCTTCAGTGTAAAGAAGAAGTCCCTCTACCAATAGGGTTGAGCACCTGCTATGTATCTAGTCTTAGAGGGTTGCCTGGGCACTGAGAAGTCATGTGACTTGCCTAGGGTCACAGAGCCAGTCTGTGTGAGATCACCCTAAGGCCAGCCCTCTATCCATTCTGCCATGTTCAATTTCTAAAAATTAAACACATAAAGTGACTGTAATTTACTACCTTGTAATGATCAATAAGGACAAAGATAAATTATTCAGGTATTGGTGATTAAGTGGGTGCAAAGATTTAGAAAACCAGCTAGAAATGCAAAGCATAAATAATTAGATACAAATTAAAATATTACATAGGAATTTGGAATATGCAAAAGAATGATTAATGTGTCCAAACCCTTTGTGACCCAGAAAGTCCATAGGGTAGGGAACACAGTAAATACTTAAGCAATTACTGATTGAATGCTTGCTGATATCTCCAGGTAGATCAATGATAAAAAAATAGCTTCATGTATAACATATATACCAGCACTTTCTATAATAGCAAAAAACTGGAAAGAAGGTAGATATCCATTAACTGGGGAACAATTAAACAAAGTGTAATAAATGAATGTAATGAAATATTTGTGTGCTTCAAGAAATGAGGAATACAGAGCATAGAAGATTTATGTGAACCGATGAAAAGTGAAGAGGAACCAGGAAAATTATATATATAGTGCCACCAACAATGGAACTGCAAAGAACAACAAAAAATCACCAGAAAACAGCAAAATTTTAATGACCACCCACTGCTGAAATATATGATTACACGATCAGAGGTTTAGAGCTAAAAGGAATATTTCTGGTCATCTACCTCATTTTGGAGATAAAGAAATAGGACTGGATAAGTAACTTGCCCAAGGTTTACAGGGTAGTAAACTGCAGACATAGTTTTTGAATCTAGGTGATCTGACTTCAAATGCAGGACTTTAATTAAGCATTAAGGCACTAAAACTTTTTATGTAAAAATTTAAAAGCAGTTTTATTTGTCAAAGACTTAAAAAATAACTCTTCCATTGGACCCTGAGGCATTCTGAATACAGGTGGAAGAATTTCACAAACTAACAATCTATTTTTTGAGTAATAACACATTTCACCCAGGAGCCTTTAAAGTAGTACTTTGCTCTACCAAATCTACTACTTTTTTAGAGTAAAAAAAATAAAACAAAACCAAAAGAGGAATATGTACTAAGAGCAAAGGATAATAAATGGGTAGCCCACATGCTCCCTGTTGCTCACAAAATGTCAAGAGTGAGGGAAGATGGACCCAAGCCTTTAGGTGGGTTGCTCTAAAGAATTAACAGAATAGGATTTGGATGGACTGCAATCTATACCCACAGGAACTAGAAAACAAATCCAGTGAAGTAACAATTTACTGCAAATTAACAATAATGACTATGTAGAGAAAATGAACATTATTTTTATTGGTTGGCCCAGTTAGTGAGGTTACTGTGCTAATCTGCCAAGGGCTTGGAGGGATTTGATCGCCATGCAGAACTGTTGGCTTTGCTGTTCCATAATCAAGTGACCTATTCTTAAATCTAGCTAACTGCCTCACATAATCATGCTAAGGTGAAAGGAGGGCTCTTAGCAGGGATGCACTGGTAAATTTTAATGACTAGCTTGGGGGTGGGGGAGGGGGGAGATTGTGTGTACATGATGCACTTTAAAGTTTAATCTTTATCATTATCTCCATCACTTTCTTAAGTCTAGACAATCAACAAAACAATAAAGCAAGCCCTTATTTGTAGCACTGGCCAATTTGCAAGGTGTAAATGAATGAAAATTTAAAGGTTGGCGCTCATGAGCCTGTATGAGCTAGCTCCAGCATAGCAATGCCTCTTAACATATAGGAATGAATTAGCATAAATTTATACCACTGCCCCAAGTAACTCAAAGCACGTATCACAATGGTAGAGAATGAGCAATGTCATTTTTTTTTAAAGGCAGTGTAGGAATATGATGATTATATACTAAGGGATATTGGTGTCACCAACGATTTCCATAATTCTGACTTGGGGTGGGGGGAGAGAAGGGAAGCAAAAAGTCTACAGTTGTGTTGAGCAATGCCGAGGTGACACAAGACACTGTTTAACTATGCTGTCAACAAAACAGCATCCATTTTTCTTCACGGGGTTTTTTATTCCCTATCTGGGGACAGGTTGGTGCAGTAGATACAGTGCTAGGCTAGAGTTAGAAAGATTCATCTCCCTGAGTTCAAATCTGGCCTCAGTTTCCTCATCTGTAAAATTCACTGGAGAAGGAAATGGCAAAACACTCCAGTATCTTTGCCAAGAAAACACCAAATTGGGTGATGAAGAGTAGGACACAACTGAAAATGACTAAACAACAACATTCTCTACTTAAAATGTTACAACTCCAAACTACGTAAACCAACTTTCTCTACAACACATACTGCAATGCAATGGGAAAAAAGCTTGTCATACAGACCAGTTAAAATGTTATACTTACATCATCATCATCTTTTGCTTTTTGCCTTGCTTCTTCAGCTTCTGCTCGAGCTCTGGTCAAAAAAAAAAGAAGATAAAGAAATGTGATTCAAACCGAGTTAAGAGAATCTCTTTGAAGAGTACAAAACCATGATTAAGCACTAGAAGATCATCACTACTTAATTGGTGATATCACTTTCAACAAGATGTTTTTAGGCTTATGTAACTGCCCCCTTTTAGGACAAGTTATTCTAATACTATGCCCACAGATCAATCAAGGTTAAAGGAAAACCATGACAGAATGAGGGTTTCGAATTCCATGATTCAATTCAATTGAAGGGGAAGTTATTTAAAGTCACGGGGTCACTCACTTTCTAAGCTCTTCCTCCAATTCTTTGTTCTTCTCCTCCAGTTTCAGTTTGGCCTGCTTCACAGCCTCCAGTTCCCCTTGCAGCACATCCTTCTCACAGGTCAACTCATCCACTTTTGCTATCAGATCATTCTTCACTACGTTCAAAGCATTTCTACATAACAAATTATAGGAAATTATAGTTAACAATATAAATATTAGTTTTTGCATTAACAAAACAAACGCCGCTAAAATAAGAAATGCAGGAAACTGAAAAAAAATTTATAGCAAGTTTCTTGGATAAAGGTCTCATTTCTGAAATACATAGGGACTGAATCAAATTGATAAAAATAAAAGTAATTTCCCAATTGATAGATGGTCAAAGGATATGAATAGACAATTTTCAGAAGAAGAAATCAAAGCTATCAAAAACCACATAAAAATGCTCTAAATCACTAACAAAGAGAAATGCAAATTAAAACAATAATGAAGTACTAAGTCAAACTCATCAGATTAGCTAAGATGACAAAAAAGAAAAAGTCAAATGCTGGAAAGGATGTAGGAAACAGGCATGCTAATTAATGTACTGTTGATAGATCTGTGAACGAGTCCAACCATTCTGGACAACATCTTGAAACTATGCCCAAAAAGTTCTAAGACTGTGCATGTCCCCCTTTGAAGCCATTTTATCTTCAATTCATCTGTCTCAGATAAATACAAATTTAATGAATGCTATGGAATTGAGAAACTGACTTCTCCCTAGCCTTTAGGATGTGGCAGTGAGGTGGTATAGTACATGTGGCACTAAACTTGGAGTCAGGGAGACTTAAGTTTGAATATTGTCTTCAATATTTACTAGGCCCAGGACCTTGGGTAAGTCACTTAACATTTCTCAGCTTCAGTTTCCCCATCTATAAAATGAGGACAACAATAACACTTCTACCTCACAGGGTTGTTATAAGAATGAAATTATATATGACATGTAAAGAAGCTCAGTGGATAAAGCACTTGACTTGGAGTCAAGAAAACCCGAGTTCAAATCCTGGTCTCAGACATGTAACAGCTATGTGACTTCAACTCTGCGAGCCTCAGTTTCCTCATGTGTAAAATGAGAATAGCACCTACTGCACAGGGTTGTCATAAGGAGCAAATGGGACAGCACAGGGGTGGGGAACCTGTGGCCCTCAGGCCACATATGGCCTTCTAGGTCCTTGGGTGCAGCCTTTTGACTGAGTTCAAGTTTTACAGAACAAATCCTTTCATAAAGGGGATTTATTCTGTGGTTTGTCAAAGGGCTGCACTTAAGGACCTAGGGCCACATGTGACCTTGATGCTGCAGGTTCCCCACCCCTGGATAGTATATATTAAGTGCTTAGCAAACCTTAATGTTGCTGTAAAAATGCAAGCTATTGCTATTTTCATTATAATGTGTCAGAAACTGAGAAACTGTGGATAAGAATACCATTTGGCTTCCAACAAGACAAAATCCAAAAAAGGTGACTGACATAAGATTGCAGAATACAGCCAGAAATGCATACAATGAGCAGAAACGAAATCAAGACCTAGGGTGTACCAAAAGAAGCCTACATTTAGATTGTATAGCATGTGCTCTAATTAGATGTAGATAAAAATGGAGAAGAGAAATTGGGAAACGCATCCTTTGGTTGGATGAAGTGGTTGATGAGGAAGTAATGATGGAATGAACATTAGTTGTATTATTAAAATTCTGTGAATACCTACTTGGTTTCCAAGAGTTGTGTGTTTTCCAGAATAAGATTCTCAACTTCACGACCCATTCCTTCAAAACAAGAAAAAAGATAATAGTGAATTTGGAAAAAAAAATATGATCAAGTTAAAACTATGTTAATTATTAATTTTATTTTATAATTTTAACCTAAATTTGTTTTTAATTTCATTTGGCAATCCCCATAGATTAAGAACCTATAAAACTTCCAGAACAATAGAAGGGTACAAATTGTATTGGTTTATCCTGCATAATTGATGCTTTCTTCTCTTTCCAAAGATAATACTTTCTTAAAAAATCAAGAATTCCGCTAAATATCCAAACAGGAAATGGTGATTTATGTAGAGTTGACACTCAACCCAATTAACAAATAGATGAAATGAAGATGATATAAAAACATGAGTTGATTTGGATTACTAAAAATATTAATGAGGAAATGAAAGGAGTAGAAATCTGAAAAGCTTTATACTTTACATAATATATATGTATTTATATACTTTACATAATATACTTTATATTAAATATAAACAATACAGATTAATAAAGAGCCTGAATCCAAAGAGAGTTTACAAACAGAGGGGATGTTTGAACAAAGGACAGAGAAAGTGAAAAGGCTTTGCAGTACCCCAAAGCAGATGGCACCTTACCCAAGAAATTATGGTCTTAAAGCCCATGCATCCCGTGAAGAGCAAAAACAAAGAACAAGAAACGTTTCATGTAAGAAACACTATGAGTGTAGATTGATTACCTATAAAGTTTTATGAATTTTGTGAAAAACACAGCTAATGACAAAGACTGGGAATCACAATGGTATGGTTGGAGGATACTGATGTGAGGGCAGGGTGGAGAAGTGACGGAAGAGGTGTTCTGTAGCTTAGGAAGATGACCTACTATTCTACTGGTAAGCCCTTTCCAGGAATGCTGCAAACTCTGAAGTCCAAACAAATATTTTTCTATTTTGCCTCATACTGAAAATAGATATGCTTAAAGTCCACAAATCAGTTGGTTTGTAGTAGATTTTTTTCATTAAAGTATCAAATAAATAATGACTAGGTTCAGTAATTTTAGAAACATTAAAAAATCTACCTGCATGACATTCTAAGCAACAACTTCCATAGTTAACTTTGAGGGAAATAAAAGTTTCCATTTGAAGCATATTAAGAAAAATGGAGGTGAAACTATGTATTAGAGGTCTTATATGAACCCCAAAAAGTTAAAAAAAAAAAAAGCAAACAAAAAATGTGTGTTTCTGTCTCTTTCTTGTGTACACACAGACAGAGATACAGAGACATACCCCCACACCTCATGCACTGCACTGACCCCAAAGTGTTGAAAAGCAGTTTCTGGAAAGAAAGGCTATAACACAATTGCAACATTTCTAATTTCCCATTTAGGGGACTAAACTGGGTGAAAGTACCATAAAAAGGTAATTAAGGAAAGCCTGGTTAAGTTAGCAAATCCCTCACGAGAAAAACGTTTTTAATGGTTTAGAAGGGAAAAAAAAAAAAAAGAATCATGTCTTCTTAGAGAAAGGGGATACACCCACTGAGATCAAATGAGATAACATTTGTAAAAAGTATATAGCACAATGCCTGGCACATAGTAGGCACTATATAAATGCTTATTTTCTTCTCTTCCTTTCCCCACTCAATAATACATATTAGATCAAACTTCTGGGATCCATAAAAATTGTTTTTTTAAAAGATATTTTAAAAATAATTTTAAATTAAAATCAGAAATAGCTTACTCTGACATCTATTTTATTCAGTTAGAAATGTTTTGTCTTCAGATACTAAAAAACACTCCAAATTCCAAATCCAAACTAAGTCTTTTAGTTGATATTTAAGTACTTAAACATATGTTAGCATATTAAAATGAAATAATTTCTTTGTAAGTAATTTTATAAAAGAAGTACATACATGGAAGAAATAGGCTCTAGCTTAGCTTGGAAAAAAAAATCCTTGCTAACCATGTTTGTAGAAACTTTTACACAAATTGAGAGAAAAGGCTTAAAAGCTGAAAAAATATGCAGGGCAAAAAATATCAGTGAGCAGAAAAATGAAGAGAATGCACTGAATGACACCAGCAGCCAAGAACTCCGAGCTGTAGAAGCAGCAATTTGAATGCATTTAAAAACATACACACCAGAATATTCCCCTGGGTAAGCAGCCCAAGAGAAAAGAGATTGGAGAATCTCAATTAGCTTGTTTTAGGAGACTAATAACTAAGTTCACATTAATTTCAAATGAGAGAGAAAAGAAAATGGTTAACCAAACCAGATATTAAGTAACATGGCACTATAATACTAAAAACTTTAATATGGTATATGGAAAACACATTCTTATATTGTATTCCATGAAATGTATAGTTAATAAAAGCATACTTCCAACAAAGATTTCTCCTGAAATAAAGTTCCAAATAAAGATACAAAACATGATTAATACAAATACACAGGTAAAAAGAAAAGTCTCATTTCAAATGAAATGCGATGTTTCTTCCATTCTATCAGGAATACAAATCTAATTGGGAATTTGGGTAGCCCAACTTTCATTAAAATGCTGAAATTAAGTAAGCATAATCTTAGGTTTGGTTTTTTTGTTTTTGGTGGGCAGAAAATCCATCATTTTTGATGGTGAGAAGGAAGATTTAAAAAACACACCCTTACATAGTATTAGAAGAGAACATCTGATAACTTTTTTAAAACTACAAAAACTTAATCAGAGTAAAAAATATTCATTTATTTGAATCAAGATAATGGATACACACCTTTTCATGTGACTTTTATATTATGAGAAACTGATCAAGAAAAATGACCTAGGTATCAAGATGCTGATAGTTTAAGTAAATCTATAGGCTAGTACAAGCAAGGGGCAAACGGGCTGATATCAGTCAACCAAACAGTGAATAATGGTATATGACTTGTCATTTCTAGTTTTCTTATTTTAAACCAGTCTTGATTTGTCTATCAATTAAAGAGTTGCTAAAAAGGACTAAAATCTAAAAACTATTTATTTATCAACTCCCAAACACCTGGAAAATTAGGATCATTAACCAAAAGGGTAAAGGCATAACACCACACTAAGTTTAAGATGATACACCAAAACTATCTAAAGTCATAGAAAATATAAATCTAGTGGCAAGCTATTACATATTTTTCCCTTTAAAAGTATTTGCTAAATGATAAACATAGTTTCATGGGATGATTCTTACGTTTAAAAAAATCAAACAGTGGCAGCATTTGTGCGTAAAACAAACTACAATATTTGATCATACCATTTAAGCTGCCTGGGTAATTATTATTACAGAAGATTTATATTTTCAGAAGATAAATTTTTAAAATCAGAATGGTACACATTTTATGTTTATTAGCTTTAATGATCAGAGCTCTTATAAGATAATGAGGACAAATACAACTTCAAATAAGCTAGTATTTGGATTTACTCAGAAGCATTTTTTAAGACCTCCATTATCACAGTAAGCTATGAAAGTTGTAGCAGCCCTCTTAGGGGAGTAATTAGGCTCAGGAGGCTTTCATACATCAACAAACTTGGAAACTTTTTTTGACCAGTAAAAAAATAATTCTTTGCCCAAGCTGCCATACCCAGTAGATCTGCTCCTTCATCTACATCTCCAATCAAGCCAGAGCCAGCTGAAGACAGTTCTTCAAAGAGAGATTCTGTATTTCTGTCAAAAGCTTTATTCTCTATACCTTTGGTGGGAGTGCTGTACGAGAGAATAACAAACAATTGAGGTCTTTTACAACAATGTAAAATGGATATCTGAGCTATATTATTTAGAAATAAAGTAATTATTTAATATCAATATAATATAAATGATTATTGGGTAGGTCCTTTCTAAGAATTTGGGTCTATGGTTCAGAGAGCTTAATAAATATTTGTCAACATTTGTGGGGAGTAGGAATGAAAGAAGGAAGTTTCCACAAAAATCTATCAGGATAATTATTTTTAAATGTGTAGAAATACAAAGCAATGAAAGAAAAAAATGATCTCAAAGCCTAGAATTTTAATGTAATTTCAAATATCCTGATTAGAACAGTAGATAACTGGTTCTCATTTCATCAGTCAAACAAAGAGCCTACCTAGGGAGAGTGCCACACAAGATGATGTCTTTCTTGCTAATCACTGATTGTGATTATCCCTGACAATAAAATAAGGAGATCAGGGAAGACTTGCAATCTCCGAGGTCTAAGGAAGGAGTCAAGAAACACTGCTAGCTATCCAAAATGTGACACTTCTCATACCACCACTTGTCTCTTCATAGCACCCATGAATAGCCCTTAGTTGTCATTTTCTACATCTCTACATTGTCCTAGAAGGGGCAGATAGGTGGTACAGAGAATAGAGCACTGGGCTTGGAATCAGGAAGACTCATCTTCCTGAGTTTGAATCTGCCCTCAGACACTTACTAGTTGTATGACCTTGGGCAGGTCACTTAACCCTGTTTTGCCTCAGTTCCTCATCTGTAAAATGTGCTGGAGAAGGAAATGGCAAACCACTCCAGTATCTCTGCCAAGAAAATCCCAAATGGGGTCATGAAGAGTTGGACACAACTGAATAATAACAACAAACAAACATTATCCTGGTCCTTAGATCCACTAGTAGCTGCCAAATGACAAATGTATATAGTAAAGTTGTCTAAACTACAAAAGAGTTTAGTTTCAGGAGCAACAGGAACAGGTATTCATTAACTTGATTTACATAGGCAACTAGGTGTTGCAATGGAGAGTATTGGACCTAGAGTCAGGAAGATCTCAGTTTGAATTCTGCCTCAGATACTTTAACAAGCTATGTGTCCTTAAGCAAGCCAGTAACCTTCTTTCAGTCTCATTTTCCCTATCTGTAAAATAGGGGAAAATAATACCACCTGTCTTCCAGGACAAACAAAATAACATATACGAAACATTTTTTAAACCTTACGGTGCTGTATAAATGTCAGTCATTATTATTGTTGCTGTTGTTGAGTCACGTCTGACTTTGTATGACCTCTTTTGGGGTTTTCTTGGCAAAGTTACTGGAGTGGTTTGCCATTTCCTTCTCCAGCTCATTTTACAGATGAAGAAACTGAGGCCAACAGGGTTAAGTGACCTGCCAGGGTCACCTAGCTAGTAATTGTCTGTGGCCAGACTGGAACTCAGCAAAATAAGTCTTCCTGATTTTAGGCCCATTACTCTATCCACTGTGCCACCTAGCTGCCCCACCACTAGTATTTGTTATTATTCGTCCACAGCAAAGTACCTGAATTTCCTCTTGTAGGATTAAATAGGATTAAATATGTCAAAACTAACTGAAGGTAGGATGCTTGTAGAAGGAAAAAAGAATAGAAGCATCTCATGTTTTTGTTCCACTTAAAGGAAAGGTCTAAGAGACAGTAGCAACATCTTGAAGTACCTTGAGCCTTTATAACCACTGAGATCTTTATCCATATCCAGCTCAGGAGTAGATTCAATGATTGCTTGCACTTCTGATTTATCTTCATTTTCATTAGAGCCTGAGAAAAGAGCAATTTTTGGGTAAGCATTAGCCATGAATATGTCATGTTCCTGTGCTTGCGCATTATCATTAAGTTACAAATATTTTTATGAGTTCTCTTAAACTTTCACATTCCAAAGAACACAGAAGAGTTAAGAGTACACTCGCATGTTTTATCAGAGGTGAGATCAAAACAGAGAAAAGAAAACACAAGTTACAGCTTCTTTAGTTTTTTCCCAGTACAAAATGCTGAGTTATCCCAAGCAAAAGCTTCCTTTCTTGCAGTTCTCCTTCTCCCCCCTTTCCCTGCCTCAGTCATTTTATAGGCTGTTTTAAGGTTATCCGTCACCATGACTTTGCTTGCTACTAGGTAAGATAAGTCTATGTTTACACTAAAATAAGCAATAACCAAAGCAGGCAACAAGCCAACCAACCCCAGATGCTACAGAAACACAACTAAGAGACACTTACCAATTGACACACTCCTAGTATCTTGAGCTACCTGTACTTCAATATGCTTGCCTGTCTCTGACTTATCTGCAGCCTTCGAATAGCCTTCATTGTCCTCCTTCAAAGGAGTATCAGCAGGAATGGTGGCGACATCTGAAGCAGCTGTTGATGCTGGAGTAGTAGCCTTGGATCCTCCTTGGCTAATATCAGAAAGTTCATCCTAAAAATTGTAAATAGACTTTGTAAGTACATTTGAATAACTCAGTCTTATTTTCAACAGGTGCATAAAAACATTGGAAAGTCAAGTAACTCAGAGAATTCTCTAATAAATTTTTAAAACATCAAATTATGGAATCAGAAAGACACAGAAAACTGAAAAGACAACATTAAATAATATTCACTGTTTTTTTTAATAATCAAGTAATAAGCAGCATATTACTAATGAATGACTACACAGAAGAAGTGGGGTAAAAGATACTGGAAAAGGAAATGGGCCGGCTATGTAGTAAACTGTTATCATCCTCCTCATCATCATCATTTAGTGTGAGAGTAAAGGGATGATAACCAAATGGACTGCCTGAGTGTTCAACTTGTACCCACATAATGGTAAGAGATACATGCTCAAAGCATAGGGGATGATTTCCTGTATAGACTTTACAGGATGACATGTCCCAGGTGCCTAAAAGATGAAAAGGCATAGTTATGATGAAATCTGCACTAGGGGAGCATAGATGTGAAGTATAGAACTAGACATATTCAATCCAATCGTGTGTGTGTGTGTTCTGAAAATAAATATATTCTCATCAAATGCACACAATGGATATTCTCTTAAAAGGAAGTCAATAGTGCAAAAAAATTAAGTTGGGTATCAAATGTAATTCATAGAAAACTGGCATGAAAAGTCACTAATTCCAGAATTTCTAAGAGTATTATACATACTATACTTTCCAGTTCATTAACATTAATGCTTGGCCTAAATGGGCTCAGTAGATGTACTGTTGTAGAGGCAAAGCTAAACTGCCAAATTCTGGGAAGCAGCTGCCATACAGATAGTTTGGCACATATTGAAATGGGGTGATTTTAAAGCAAAGGCCAACGACTGAGCAAAAGTCAAATGGACAAGACAAAGAATGACAGTATCTAGAGTTGGTGCCAAAGACAGCTTGTAGCCTTGTGGAAAGTATTTATATGTACCATAAGTCTTTACAATCACACATACACCTATCTAACACTAGGAATTCATCATCCTTAAATATAAATCACAAAATAACAAACTTTCTGAGAGAAAAACATTGGTGATATTAACTACAATTCTGTGTGACTACTAATTACTCTCTTTCTCCTTGTCTTGGAAACTTGAATTCAATGGATATCGAAACAAAGCTATCCAAGAGACATTTCAAAAATCTCTCTCCAAGTTTTGTCAAATGTTAAGTTAGATCATAATAAGTGGAGAGCTAGAAGAAGTCAGAGAGATCATCTAACCAAAAATGAAAAAATCAAGGCCCAGCAACCAGAATAAAAGAATCTGAACTATAAAGCTTGGGTTCTAGGTTCTTCCTACCAATCGTTTTTTCCACTACACTGCACCTTTTGCTCCTACTCTAATGTTGTTTGACCATCATAAAGGAAGCCTGGCAAAAGGTGTACAGCAACTGATCCCTGATAAAAAAAAAAATCACAGATTTTTTGGGGGAGTACCAGACTTACAATTTCATAAAGAAAGTTGCCCTAATCTATATCTCTCCACTGGACCCAGATGGCTCTGGAGGAGAAAGTGAGGCTAGTGACCTCCCCCTGTCCCTGTCTCTCTCCCTGTCCTTCTCCCTGTCCCTGTCCCTGTCCCTCTCTGGGGTTTACTGGCTACATTTCTTTCACAAAGAACAAGTCTTAAACCCAATTCACTCTGAGAGCTCATAGATTGAACAATAAATAATAGGTCCCTGGCCATGCACCACTTCATAGTCTTTTTTGAGCCCTCCTTGCTCAGAGTGAATGTAAATCTGTTTTTCTTTTGGCCAGCAACCCTGAGGGTCTTTCCCTCCTGGTTTGACTTTTTTTTTTTTTAATTAAAGGGGCCATCCCTTGACTCACTTCTTAAAAAGGCCTATTCACTAAATGGGCGTTGCCTCACTTAAAGAACCTGAAAAGACCTTAGCTTAAAAGGGCCAGGGTCTCCCATTGCATCCTAGGCCATCTCCAGTCATCCTGAAGAATATCTGGCCACTGGATCCAGATGGCTCTAGAGGAGAAAGTGAGGCTGGTGGCCTTGCACAGCTCTCCCTCACTCAAATCAAAGTCAATTACAAGTCATGTCATCATTTCCCTGATGTCACGGTCCTCTTCGAGAGCCAAGGGCAAACACAACAACAACAACAACAACAACAACAACAACAACAACAACAACAAGAAAGGTGTCCCTGCAAGAAACTTCTAGCAAAGCAGATCAGGAGCTTATTGGAAACTTCTAGTCTTAGCTGTCTGAGGCACTGAGACAATGGTCTGCCCAGGGCCCCAAGACCAGTATATGGCTGAGGCAGGTCTGGAGCCCAGATCCTCAGGACTCAAATTCCTATGGGTTTAATTGTCCTCAAGGAGATGAGGCCTAGCTCTCTCTATTGCCCTTATATCTTTCCTGAGTTCTAGCTGTCCATCTCCAATCACCTATTAGACATTTCAAAGTGAATGATCCACAGGCATTTCAAACACATGTCCAAACAGAAAGTATTACCTTTCCTCCAAAACTCACTTGTCTTCTGAACTTCCTTATTTCTGCCAAATGCACTACCATCTTTCCAGTCACCCAGGGTTACAAAGTGTTATCCTCAATTCTTGCATACCTCATATATTCAATCAGTTGCTACATTTCTTGTCATTTCTATCTCCACAACTTCCCTCAAATCTGCCCCCTTCTGTCCACTCGCACAACCAACAGCTTAGTTCACACCTTTATCCCCTGACCTACACAGTTACAATAACCTCTTAACTGGTCTTCCCTGTTCTCAAGTCTCCTTAACTCGAATCCATCCTGCAAACAGCTGATAAAACAATATACCTGAAGCACGATCCTATCATGCCAACCTTCCCCCCTCCCATCCTTGACATAAACCTGAGTGGTTCTTTATTGTCCCTAGGATCAAATGTAAGCTCCTCTGCTTGCCCTTAACAATCTGGCCTCAACCTAGCCTTAGTAGGCATTACTCCCTTTCCTGACTCTTCAGTCCAGTCAAAATGGCCTTCTGGCTGTTGCTTCACATGATACAATATCTATTTTGGTGTCTTTGCATTAGCTATCTGCTATCCAAGACAAGAATGAGCTCCAACCTCACCAGCACCTCTCAGAATCCCTTATTTTTTTCAAGAACAAATTCTCTCAGGGCAGCAAGGTGGCGCAGGGGATAGAGCTGTGGCCTTGGAGGAGGACCTGAGTTCAAATCCAGTCTCTGACACTTGACACTTACTAGCTGTGTGACCCTGAGCAAGTCACTTAACCCCAATTGCCTCACCCCCCCCCAAAAAAAAGAATTCTCTCTCTCTCTCTCTCACACACACACACACACATAGATTCTCCCTATAGAAGTAAGCTTCTGGAGAGCAAGGACCATTTCACTGTTATCTTCATATCCCAGCATGATGCCTATCAGTCACTAATCATGACTTCAGAAGACTGATGATGAAACATATCTCCTGATTCTGCAGAACACAAGTTTTCTGAAGAGCTGGGATTTTCTTTTTTTTGTTTTAATATTCCCAACCCCTAGCACTGTCTATACATGAGATGCTTTGCTAATGCTTGTCAACTGATTCACTCATTGATATTTACTTTTTCCGTAACATACTCCTTAAATCTCTTGATTCCTTCATTCTTATCCACATAAAGGGATAGTCACACGCTAAATCTCACCATTACCCACAAAAGTTCCATACTTCCCTAATTAGAAATTCTGACATTCTCCTATCTGATCACAATCTCCTATCATTCCATCTCTTCCTATGATTCACCCCCTATTAAATCTATTCTTCACTCTCACTGACACCTCCAATTCCCCCAAGCCTTACCCCAGATATGACCTTACATTCTTCCTTTTCCAATCTCTGTCCAGTAGTTAACCACTTCAACTCTATGCTGTCCTCAGCTCTTGAATCTCTGCCCCCATGTCCTATCTTGGCTAATCTCCTGCCAAACCTCAGCCCCAGATCATTTCCACCACCTACATTCTCTGTTCCTAATAAACAGCTGCTGAATGTAGCTGAAGGAAGTCTCACAATCATGCTCACTAAGTGCACTGCAAATTCATTTTATCCAACCTCAACTGGGCCCTCATTCTCTCAATGGAGGAATACAAGGGAGTTCTTCTATTCTTCCATTTTTTTCTAGGCTTCAACTGCCTTCTTCCTCCATCCATGCAGCCCTCCTCTCCCACTGGCTGAGTTCCTCCTAAAATCTCCATTTTGGGAAAAGGTCCATCCTTTAGTATCCAGACTTTACCAACATGTCCCTGTATTATATTCTCCTTTCTCCCACCAAACCCTTTCCTTGATTTAGTTTCTTTTTATGTATTACATTCCCTCATTAGTACGTAAGCTCTTTGGGGGGACAGAGACAATCTTTATTTTTGCATGTATTTGTATTCCCAGTGTTTAGCACAGAGTAAGCATAATAAATGGAGTCAAGAGGACCTGAGTTCAAATTCAACCCCAGATACTTACTAGTTGTGTGACCTTGGGCAAGTCACTTAACCCAGACTGCCTTTTTTTTTTAAATTACCAAAAAATTATTTTATTGAGCTAGAAAAAATAATAACAAAATTCATTTGGAAGACCAAAAAGTCAAGAATATCAAAGGGAATAATACTTTGATCCAGTAATAACACTTTTAGGTCTGTATCCCAAAGAGATCACAAAAAAGGGAAAAGGACCCATATGTACACAAATATTTATAGCAGCTCTTTTTGTGGTGGCAAAGAATTGGAAATTGAGGGGATACCCATCAATTGGGGAATGGCTGAACAAGGTGTGGTATATGAATGTAATGGAATACTACTGTGCTATAAGAAATAATGAGCTGACAGACTTCAAAAAAACCTGGAAAGACTTATATGAACTAATGCAGAGTAAAATGAGCAGAACCAGGAGAATATTATACACAGTAACAACCGCATTGTGAGATGACTGACTTTGATAGACTTGACTCTTCTCAGCAATGCAAGAATCTAAGATAACTGGGGCAGCTAGGTGGCGCAATAGATAGAGCACCGGCCCTGAAGTCAGGAGGACCTGAGTTCAAATCTGGCCTCAGACCAAATACTTGACACTTACTAGCTGTGTGACCCTGGGCAAGTCACTTAACTCCAACTGCCTAAGCAAAATAAATAAATAAATAAATCTAAGATAACTACAAAAGACTCACGATGGAAATTGCTGTCCACATCCAGAGATAGAACTATGGAGTCTGAATGCAGATGGAAGCATACGATTTGCTCTCCTTTTCCCTTATTATTTTGTTTTATTGTTTCATTCTCGTGGTTCTTTCCATTAGTTCTAACTGTTGTTTACATCATGACTAATGGGAAAATATGCTCAATATGAATGTTGAGCCTATATCAGACTACACACCGTCTTGGCGGGGAGGGGAGTGGGAAGGGGAGAAAATTTAAAACTCAAAATCTTATGGAAATGAATGTTGAAAATTAAAAATAAATCATCAAGAATGAAAAAAAAAGAAATAATGAAAAAAATGAAAGGGAAGGATGTTTAGTAGTACCAAGCCTTAAACTATATTATAAGACAGTAATTATCAAAACTATCGGGCACTGGCTAAGAAACAGAAAGATAGATCAATGGAATAGGGTAGATATAAATATAGTAATCTTGCATTTGACAAGTGTAAAGACTTAAGATTTTGGGATAAGAATTCATTATTTGGTAAAAACTGTTGGGAAAACTGGAAAGCAGGCTCACAGAAACTGGACACAGACCAATTATTTTACACCATTTACCAGGATAAGGTCGTCAAAATGGATATATGACCTAGATATAAAGAGAGATATTACAAGAAAATCTGAAGAACATGGAACATATTACTTATCAGACTTACGGACAGGTGAACAACTTTTAAGTAAACAAGAGATACAGAGCAGAGCCTTACATAGACTTTTGAAAAGAGTTCACTTTGCGGCAGCTAGGTAGTACAGTGGATAGCGCACTGCCCCTGAAGTCAGGAGGACCTGAGTTCAAATCGTGCCTCAGACCAAACACTTGACACTTACTAGCTGTGTGACCCTGGGCAAGTCACTTAACCCCAATTGCCTAAAAACAACTTAAAAAAAAAAAGAGTTCACTTTGAAATATATAAGTAAAAAGCCTAGCATAAAAATTATCAGATGGGCTGTCAAATTAAAAAACATTTACTATCAAACACTTTACTATGTGCAAAGCACATAAATGCTTGTTGGATTTAACTTCCATTCTCACTCCCCCACAGAAGGTCTCTTCTCCCCTCATGCCTCTCATACCTTCCCTATTCTCCCAGCTACAGACCTTGCCTTTTGCATTACCAAGAAAATTAAGTCTCCTTCTGCAATTCTCTTTATCTCAAAATCCCTTAACACATTAGGGCCACCTAGGAAGTCAATGGTAGAGTTAGGATTCAAACCCACGTGTATCTTCAGGCTCTCCATCCAGTCAGTGTTCTATAGCATTCATTTGTTGGCTGTCTACTCTGATGACCTGCCAGGGGGACTATGATCAACTGATGTAACAACCACGGGTCTAAGCCAACATAGTACAAGTATAGTATGCTTCTGGTGCTGAGGTAATTCAGACTTTTGAAACCAGATCAAATAAACTAAAAAAAAGACAAATAAACCCTGAACAGCAGAACTTGGAAGGGGCAAGTTAAGAATAAGAACTATAAATATCTAGAATTAGTGAATGCATTGCTTTTCACAACAAACACAGGCATGGAAGAAAATTATCTAGCTTTTAAATAGATTTTTAGACCCAGACGTACTTTTAATCTATGTCACCAGTAAGAGGTTTACTGCCAGAAGGTTAGTTAGAAGGTAGTGTATTTTTTTTCATCTCAATAACCCAACAAGGCATGAATAACTGCATTCTGTATTACTAAATTACATTCAGTAAAATTACAGAATGTGTTGAAATTGTGTCTTGTTCTGGTTCCTCCAACCCACACTGCCCGCCCGCCCCTCCCCTCCAATTAGTATAGTAAGTTTATAAGTAGCTAAGATAAGGTTAAAAACAGTAGGAAGTGAGATTGCAAAGAGGAACACGGAAGTTACTTACAAACTCTCTCCTGAGGATCAATTAGGCTATTTTATAGCCATGGTTTGACAGTTCTTGTAGATGTTATTTTTTTTTTAAATCACACTTTACTTATGCTTCAGTGTGAAGGATCTGTTTTATTCATACACACATACACACACACACACACGCACACACACCCCCATGACCACTGCTGTCACAAAATGAGACCACATCTAAATTAATACTCTCTCCAAATAATTTGCACACCACTATAAATATCTCCCTTTTACATGAGGAAATAGAAGCAGAAAATGCGTAGGAAATATTTCATATCACCTTGACTGGTGACGTCCAAAATTTTTCTAATGGCAAAAAAAGAAAAACCATTCTCATCTCATTTCCATATTTATTATTACTACATATTTTCTGAATTATTTTTGTGATATTCATATGGCATTTTTGGTTATTGTAAATGATGCCACAAAATTCTCAAAGTTAAGTTAAATTTAAGAAATTTGATTTTTTTAAAATGAGCTTCATTTGGTGATATGAGGGGTTTTTTTGGGGGATGGTAAGGCAGACTGTACTTTACTAAGAGTGTAAAAAACAACAATTAGATGTATTCTAATATCCCCCCAAATTTATTTTTTTATTTTTATATTAATTTATTTTGATTTATCAGTAATCACTTCCATATGTTTTTGAGTTTAAAATTTTTCTCCCCCTTCCTTCCTACCACCCTCCCTAAGATGGCACACAATCTGATATAGGCTATACATTTACACTCCTATTAAACATATTTTCACATTAGTGATATTGTAAGTAAAGATTAAAACCAATAGGAGGAACCATCAGAAAGAGGAAACAAAACTGAACAGAAGAGAAAAAAAATAGCAATTCAACTTCCATAGTTCTTTCTTTGGATGTAGATAGCATTTTCCTTCACGAGGCCTCGGGAGATGTCTTCGATACTTGTATTGCTGGGAAGGGTTAAATTTATTAATATTAATCATAGCCCCTCCAAATTTAGGAACTGCTAACAGAGTACTTTAAATACATTTAATTATGCTGATGAATACCTATTTAATAATAGTAATCATTCATTGTAGAGCAGTATGAAACAAGTCCAACCACTATATACAGATTCAAATGAGAAAATCCAGCCTAATAGAAATAATTTCTAAACTTAAACAAATAAAGTGGAGAGAAAAACAACCTCTCAAGGTGAATGTGAGCTGTGTTCAGACATCATCTTTTCTGTATGCTAAGCACATCCACACAAGAATGCAGCACGCATTGCCCATTAACTTCACACACAAAACCTAACAAATCAGAGTCTCCTATCAGCAGTTCTGCTGAAGCAATTCAAGGTCAGCAATTTTTAAATTTCATAGAAGGGGCAAACAATATCATTTTAGTATATGTTAAACCTGTTCCCTTTTGCCAGCTAAATATGACTTCTAGACAAACAATTTGAAAGCATTTCATATGCTTCACTGAATGGTAACAATAAATAAAAAGAACGGTTCAAAAAAAGTCAAAGGTCTTAGCAATAACATCTCTTCCTTGTTAGCCCTTTCTCCTACTTTGGTAGTAACTCAGAAATACTACAAATTTCCAAGTCATTGGCATCAAAACAGTTTATTTATTGATACTGCTAAAACACTAATATTAGGCAACCTAAATGAACAATGGGATTTTATTTTACCCCATTCTGGACCTTAAGATTTTAAGATGTTTATAATAATCACATAAAAGAAAAGTTCACATGAAAAGGTCTTTGATCTCCATCGTGGAAGAAAAGTCAATACAAGAATGGTGCACAAGTAATAGTACTGAATTATAGAAATTACAATAAGTGCTATACCTAGATTTTCACATCTTCTTTTATCCCATTATAACTTTTTCTGAGAATCTCCATTTAGGCAATCTTAGGCAATATTTTTACAGGTTAGTAGAAAGACCTAAAGGTACTATAATAGGAATATACCAAATAAATCCTGTAAAACATATAACATAGATTCTAATAGGTCAATATTTGTCGAGATAATTACAAATTATGCTTTTCTGCCAAAATGCTTTCCAGTTTTCCCATGCATTTTTGTCAAATTGTTAAGTTGTTACGCCAAAAGCTTAGATCTTTGGGTTCAAACACTAAATTACTAAAGTCATTTAATACTGTATATTATAAACTTAATCTATTCCACTGATCCACCATTTTACATCTTAGCCAGTATTTTTTTACAATGATTCCACCGATATTCTTGACCTTCTGTTCTTCCAGATGCATTTTGCTATCATTTTTTCTAGCTCTGTAAAATAGTCCTTTGATAGTCTGAATGGTATGACACTGAATAAGTAAACTAATTTAGGAAGAATAGTCATTTTTATTATACTGACTTGGCCTCCCTTGAGCAATTAGTATTTCTACAATTGTTTAGATTTGTCTTTATTTGTGTGAAATGTTCTATAATTGTGTTCATATACTCCTCGAGTTTGTCTTGGCAAGTAGACTCCCAGGTATTTTATATTGTGTGCAGTTATTTTAAATGGAATTTCTCTATCACTTGCTGCTGGGTTTTATTAGTAGTATATAAAAATGCTGATTAAGTAGATTTATTTTATATCCTGCAACTTTGCTGAAATTGTTAACTGTTTCGCAGTTTTTTTAGTTGATTCTCTAGGGTTTTCCAAGTATACCATCATATCATCTGCAAATATTAATTTTAGTTGTTTCCTCATTGCCTATGTTTATTCCTTCAATTTCTTTTTCTTGTCTTATTGCTATAGCTAGCAATTCTAGTACAATTTGAATAATAGTGGTGAAAATGGACATCCTTGTCCCACTACTGGGAAGGCTTCAAATTTATTCCTACTAGAGATAATGCCTGTTAAAATGAAAGACTCCATTGGGGAGCGGTTTGGAGCTATGCTCAAGGAGCTATAAGGAGGTGCACGCCCTTTGACCCAGCAGTGGCACTTCTGGGGCTGTATCCTGGAGGGATCATACAGATGGGAAAGGGACCCACATGTACAAAAATATTTATAGCAGCTCTTTTTGTGGTGGCAGGGAATTGGAGGTTAGGGGGATGCCCATCAGTTGGGGAATGGCTGAGCGGGTTGCGGTGTGTGAATGTAATGGAATGCTATTGTGCTATGGGAAATGGTAAACAGGCTGACTTCAGAAAAACCTGGAAGGACTTGTATGGTCTGATGCTGGGTGGGGTGAGCAGGGCCAGGAGAGTGTTGTGCACCGTGACTAATACTGATAAACTTAAACCCTTCTCAGTAATACAAGGATTTAAGACATCTCCAGAGGCCTTGTGATAGAAAATGCTATCCACAAAGAAGAGAGAACTATGGAGTTTGAGTGCAGATCAAAGCATACTGTTTGCTATTTTTTTTCCTTCTGTCGTGTTTTGTTTCCTCTTTCTGGTGGTTCCTCCTATAGGTTCTAATTCTTACTTACAACATCACTAATGTGAAAATCTGTTTAATAGGAATATATATGTATAGCCTATATCAGATTGCACGCTGTCTAGGGGAGAGAGGTGGGGAAAGGGAGAAAAACTTAAAACTCAAAAGTTTATGGAAGTGATTGTTGATAATTCAAATTAATAAAAAAAAGACTCCATTGATTCCTACACTTTCTAATGTTTTAAAGAGGAATTAGTAATGTATTTTGTCAAAGGCTTTTTCTGCATTTATTGAGATAATCATATGATTTCTGCTGGTTTTGTTATTGACATGGCCCATTGTACTGAGAGTTTTCCTAATGTTAAACTAGCTCTGCATCCCTGGTATAAATCCCACATGGTCATTGGTCACAGTGCATGACCTCTGTGATATATTGCTGTAACCTCCTTAATAGTATTTTATTTAAAATTTTTGCATCAAAATTCATCAAGGAAATTGGTCTATAGTTTTCTCTTTTTGTTCTCCCTGGTTTAGCTATCAAAACCACATTTGTGTCATAAAAGGAATTTGGAAAGACTCCTTCTTTACCTATTTTTTCAAATAGTTTATGTAATATTGGGGTAAACTATTCTTTAAATGTCTGATAGAATTCACTTGTAAATCCATCTGGTCCTGGAGATTTTTTCTTAGTGAACTACTGTGCTATAAGAATGACCAGCAGGATGGTTTCAGAAAAACCTGGGAAGACTTACACGAACTCATGTAAAATGAAGTAAGCAGAACCAGGAGAACATTGTACACAGTAACAGCAATATTGTAAGGATGACCAACTATGAAAGACTTAGCTACTGTGATTAAGACAATAATCCAAGATGATTCCAAAGGACCCGTGATGAAAGATGCTATCCCACCTCTAGAGAAAAAACTTTTGAACTCTGAATGCAGAGTGAAGTATATCTTTTTTTTTAAACTTTATTTTTATTTTTTTATTTTGTGTTTATATGATATTTTGCATGACTTCACATATATAATCAATATCAAAGTGCCTGCCTTCTGAAAGAGGGGGAAATATAACCTGTATCAAATTGTTTGCCTTCTCTATGAGGGGTGCAGTGGGAAAGGAATCTGAAACTCAAAATTTTTTCAAATGAATGTTAAACATTCTTAACATGTAACTGGGAAATACTTAACAAAATAAATAAAAAAAATTTTAAAAAGAGAGTACTACAAATTATTGGACAGGGTAAAGTATTCAAAAAGGAGTAAAAAAAATGTCACAAAATGTACTGAAAAGCACCCACTAAACAGATGGGAAAAAATTATAATGAGAAATTGGAGAACTGCTTAAGATCAAATGTTAAAGAATACTGTTTGTTCCAAATCAAAGGGCAATCCAAGTACTCATAGAATTTTACAAGAGCACTAGCTTAGAGGAAATGAGATAGAAAACACTCCAAGCACTTCACTGATTTTTCTCTTTTACCTTTGCACCTAAAAGATGTTCTGGGTTACGTTTTGCTTTTTTTCTCCCATTTCTTTTAAAGATAATTCTAACATGCTAAGGATGGGAGGATGCTGTAAGGCAGAGGAGTTTTAATCTGTTCTTTTCTCTAGCACAATAGGGCACTCAGGAGACTAGTTTTACTTTCAGTGGATAGTAGCAGTAGTTAACATTGAGGATAATTTGAGAGCCCTGCCTCCCACAGGAAGCTGATGTCTTCAGCAGGTCTAAGATGCTACAAGAAATAGGGAGCATCAGCCTCCTGTACTTCTGGGGATGGTCTCTCCCTCTAAAACTGGTGAGACCTGCACCATAGTGTATATGATGGATGAAGGAAAGGGAAGTACAACTCTGAAGTCATGAAACTGAGTTATGCAAAGTATGGTGGTACAATAAAGAGAAATAGAGAGGTAAGGAGTAGGGGTAATGAGTGAGGAAAATAATGAGTTCTTTTTTGTTTCAGACAGGTTTGGGGTGCCTAGACCACACCCATGAACAGAAACAAGAGATGCATATTTTGTATGAGGAATAGCAAGTAGGTCAGTATGGTTAGATTGTAGAATATGTGACAGGAAGTAGTACGTAAGAAATCTAAAAAGGTGGGAAGGGACCAGATTATTAAATGCTTTAAATGCCAACAGAAAATTTTCTATTTAATCCTAGAGGTAATAGGGAGCCAGTGGAGTTTATTGAATAGAGGTGTGATGTGGTCAGAAGTTATTTTAGAAAAATCATTTTGGCAGCTGTGTAAAGGATTGAGTAGAATGAGCAGAGTCTAAGGAAAGAACAACAATTTTAGGTGGCTATTTTTAACAACCCAGGCAAAGGATTTTAAGAGTCTGAACTGAGGTGGTGGTTGTTTGATTAGAGAAAAGAAGTGGTATATAAGAGACGCTGTATTATAGAAACAGCAAGATTTGGCAAATGACTGGCTACGTGAAATCTTAAGAGTGAAGAGTGGAACTGAGGATGATATCAAGGTTGCAAGACTGCATGACAGGGAAAATGGTGGTACCCTCCACAGTAATAAGGACGTTTGGGAGAAGAGGAGGTTTTGAGAAAAAAATTGAGTTCTATTTTGGACATTTTCAGCTGATACGATTATAAAGCATTCATTTCAAAATATCCAATAGATAGATAGTAATATAAGAATAGAGTTCAGGAAAGCGATTAGGTAGGAAGACAGACAGATAGATGGACAGACAGACAGAGATATACTGATACAGGAATCATGAGCATAGAGGTAATAACTGAAGCCAGAGGGCCTGATGACATCATCAAGAGAAACACAGAGGAAAAAACAGAAGGGAGCTCAGGACAGAAATTTCAGGAAAACCCACAGTTAGTGGCAGGTTCATAGAGGAAGATGTGGTAAACAAGAATAAGGAGTATTCAGATAGGAAGGAAGAGGAGGAGAGGGCAGTGTCATGAAAACTTCAAGAGGAGAGAGGATACAGAGAAATAACCAAGCCTTGACAAGAAGAGCCACCTCTTCATCAGAGACTGTCAGCTTTGTCTTGGTTTGTGTAAAGGTATAAAATATAGCTTAAGCATTTTTGCCATTTGTTAATTACTTGAAGAAATGGCAATATGTATTCTTTACAACTTCATCTGAATATGCTGAATTGCAAATTTCTATAAGAAAGTCAGAGAAAGTACTTTGTATTTTGTATTAATGGACAAGTCACCTGTGTTGCCAATATCTTTTTGTATCACTTTTATAAAGCTCTCGGTTACCTTGGTTACTGTTGGTCGCTTTGTTTTGTTCCTTCAGAATATTTTAGATCTCAACCACTTCACAGAAAAACCAGGCTAAAAAAACTATACTGAAAAATACTTGTCTGAGACTTCTTTGCTTAAGGCAGAACATATACATATAAAATAGGTTACCACTTCACAATACACAGTTAATACGAAGAGTCCTTGTATAGAATATCAGAGTTGAAATGAAACTTAGGGATCGAGACCAACCCCTCATTTTACACCTAAAGAAACTGATTCCCAGAGGAATTAAGTGATCTACCCCAAAGGCCACACAGCTCAGTAATGGTTATTTTAAATAACCAAGAAGTAGGGCCTCCAAAAGAGTTATTTGCCTCAACAAAGAAGCAGAATCACTGCTCAGAAGTTTAAAAGAAAAAGTCTGCAACTTAAAAAAAAGCAAAATAATACAACTCTGCCAGTATTAAAAACATTTTACAAAGCCAGGAATCACAGACACTCCCCTTTTTCTGCTTTGCCCATTCTACAATGTGAGAAGACAGCTTTGTTGTCCTTTTCAAAGCCTTTACCTAGACAGTGAAGTCATCACCCATACTGGGGCAGCTAAGGGCTGCAAACAGACTTGTGGCAGTCAGGATACTGTCTTGGCAATTCTTCAATGAGAGATAGTCTGATATTGACTTGCTTTTATCTTTTCCTGTAAAATGTTTATGCTGTGATTATATGTCAATAAAGTATGAAGTGCCAGACAAATTTCTTTTAACACATACCATGATTACTTATTTTTTTTGCCACAGCTGAATATTTTGAATATTGTATCACAAAACAATTTACTCTCCAGAAGATACGTTTGTTGTATTTTTTAAAAATCTCTTTATTCATTTTGCAAGGTGGAGTGCAGCTCAAAAGTGACAGAGTAGGGCAGGACTTCTGTTCCTGCCTTTGGGAAGGATTACAGGACAGAGAAGGAAGAAGACATGGTCAGTATATCCAAAACTACTTCAGCAAAACCCTCAAACAAAACCACAATGGATTGAGAGCAGGTTGTGGCAGGGCAGGATAAGAAAAACTGACTTAACAGCATTCCCCATTTCCTGCTGCTCTTCCTTTGACCTGATAATGAGCAACTGCACATCTAGTTCTGAACAAGCTTAGCAGATAAGGGAGGTGGAAAAGGGAGAAAGACTGTATCAGCCTTCACTTTCAAAAAGCTTTTCAGGGAGAATCACACCACAACATCATCGTCAAGAAAAAATATTTATCCTGCACATAGTAGTATCTGAGCTTAGCCAATGATTCTGAAAGTTTCTGCAAGAAAATTTAATTCTCCAACCTTTTCATTTTAAAAAAAAAACAACAAACAGAAAATCCAAATCATCCTTCAAAGGCACTTCTGAATTCTAAGGTAAGCAAAATTATTACCAATACATATTAATGTTTGTTAAAATGTTTTAAGTAAAATTAATAATATATTCAAGTTATATTTTGCATATTTTATAGTTTATATTACATTGGAACCCTTAGCATAATCAATATACACACTACATGTATGAGCATTTTAAGGAAGTTGAAGTATAATAACAGAGGCATTATTATTTTTAATAAATTTTAAAATGTAAAATTTATTTTTAAAATATATATGTGTATTTTAAAATGTAAAAACCACTCTTAGTTCCAACCTAACAGAAACAGGCAGGAAGATAGAGATTTGGTCTTCTGGCTAGATTTGGTATAGTAGGAGTTTTGTAATGCAATAAAATAAAATATATTCATTTTAAATGGTAAGTATGTGACATCTATGCTGAAATGTGTCCTTAAAATAACATTAAGCAAATAACAGCATGTGCACACTAACTTCAACTATGTAAACTCATATGAAGATATCTGGGATATATTGGAGTTCAAAAGGTCTAGGTTCAAACCCTGCCTCTGTCACCTATTAGTTATGTGATCTGGAGCAACTCTCTTAACACATGGGCACTACAGGGAACTCTCTAAGGCTATAAATTGCAGAGCAGAGGCAAATATGCATCATCTGAGTGAACTTCCTCCCCAGGACTGCCCAACGTCACAGGTTCTTATCCTTTTTGTGTCCTAGACCCTTTGGGCAGTCTAGCATAGTCTATCAACCTCTTCTCAGAATAACGTTTTAAATATATAAAATGAAATATACAGGATTATAAAGGAAGCCAATTCTACTGAAATACAGTTGTCAAAATATTTTCTAAAACAACTTAAAATACTTCACAGATTTCAGATTAAGAAGCTCTATCATATACATACGTTGTCACATCCCATACAAAATAATGGGTCTGGATATTGAGGTAATCCCACTCCTACACAAGGTATCACTAAGTAGCATATATAATACGTATATGAACATATTAAATGTATATGTATATATGCATGTACATTAATAATAATCAGAAGCACATCTTAAGTTATAAGGCATTTAATGTTAAGAATGTTTTTTGTAAAGTTGCTTCAGTTCATAATAATTTTTTTAAAACTATGATCCAATGCTTATATGAACCTGGGTAAGAATCAATCAACGAGCATTTATTAAGTGACTACTATGTGATAAGCACTCTAATTCTTAAAATAATACAAATAAAGGGGTGGAGGTAAGTGCTGAGCAGGAGAGTTAAGCAAAACAAATATTACCTTAAGGCTTGTATGAGAACGAGGCTGGCTTAATTCTTGGAATTTCCAATGTTCTGATCCTGGTGTATCAACTCCTTTCTGAGTGTCAGGGGTAAGCAGTCCATCTCCTGCAGGCAGTGGGAAGATTCCTAATGATATAGGGCGTTGTTCTTTTCTGTTTTGAGGAAAAAGTTAGAATTTTTAATACAATTAACTAAAAAGTGGTGAAACTGGTTTTGTGAGGGGCAAGTGGTCTCTGCTCATTATTTTATAATTAGACCTAATGATCTTCAATTAAACTTCATTATCAATGTGGAACTATTATATACATCTGTGGACAAAGAACCTCTAAGAAGACTGAAAAATAAATCCAAGTTTTCCACCACGTAAATGAGCCTCAGGAAAGATGACTGGGGGCAGTGATAGGTTCAAATATCCTGCTCTCAGCTGCCTTTGGTTTTATTGAAGAAACTGTTAAATAGCATAGTCTTTTTATAATGGGGGATAGTTAAGTTTTACTCATCTGTTATTGGTTCTTTCTGAAGTTTAGCTTCAGGAGATAAATCCTAACCCTAACTTCTCACCTTGATACTCCATGCTGTTATACCACCCCTTTGTTACCGGGGTACCTCCAAATGTGGAACATTACTGTGGCCTACTCTTCTTGGACACTGACTCCATGCACCAGATATTTTCTCTTCTCTATCAAAAGGGTATAATTCTATGTTTCACTGCCCCCACCTAGCCTAGTAAACAATTTCTCATCATCATATTAGTAGGTGGCAATGGTCTAATTACCTAACCAGGTAACACATTTACATTTAATAAGGACTCAGTGGAAGACAATGCTTGAAAATGAAGAAGAATCTAATGCTGGGATTTTCGGGAATCATGTCAGCCTAATAAGAGGTTTTTCTGGTAGATGGGCACTACTAAATCAAGCAGTGCATATGGCTTCCTAAGAGTAAGGCTAACCCCAGTTACATCTAAGGTTCTATTAACATAATTACCAATTATCAAGATAATGTTAACAATCATATAAGCAATAATGTAATATAATTTCTCCTTTTCTTTCAAAATAAAAAATGAAAATGGAACCAAATTCTACCCTAAGGTTGGATACTACTCAAGTACAGTACTTATTTTCTGGAATTTCTCTTTTTCCTATGAAGACATATGAGCCTCTTAAACTGAGGTCTATGATTATATCATATTAATTTATTATATTAATTATATAATAGAGAACTGCTTTAAGTTAGATAAATTTATTAAATTTCCATGTGGAAATGGCATGTTCACAAATATTTTAAATAGACCAAAGACTAAAATGTGGTTGGGGTCAGAACCAAATTTCAGAATCTTATAGTGATAGATCAAATTAGTTACTACCTGGGCCATAACTATTGCAATATATAAGTACAAAGTTCTTCTTTTTCCTCCAAAGTAAGAGTTATTTAAGTATCTGCTGGATGAAAGCAGAAGGAAAATTAATATGTACTACAAAACCAGGATCTAGTTTATCCAAAAGGCCTAAAAGTTGTAAAGGTCTAAAAAATTAATTCAAAGTTTTATCATTTTGCTGAAAGTCTAAAAGGAGAACAATAGGTATGGTTTTATTAACAATGGGATTTCAACTATGAAACACATTCTTCTTAGAATACTTTGATTTGTGGAGTCCTGTGTGTAGCCAAAAGAAAGTGGAAGCTACCAATATTATGAAGTGTAATCATCAGTTCACAAGAAAGGGAAGAGGGAAGAGGAGATTATAACAGAAGTCAAATCCCCAAACAACTGTATTGCCCCAAAGAACTTACGTCAGTTCAGAAACAATACAGTTTTAAATAAAAGTTGGCAAGCAACCACTTCGGTCTGACTAAAATCAAAGCTTGCTTGATAAAAGCTTTATTTTGTAAGTTTGTTTTTACATGTAAAGGAAATTTACTATTAACATGAATCCATTCAGCACAAAGTATGTGTGTGTATGTATGTATATTCATTCTAACAATAATCAGAAAGGATTAATAAAATGACAGCTAACAACCCAAAGTATTCATCTATGTAAGGAGAAAGAGATACAGTTTTCTCACGTGTAGTGTGGAATAAATAATAATCCACATATATACATGCATATATACGTACGTTGCCATGAATTGAAATCAATGACAGAGTTAAGGCAAAAGACCATACCAAACACTAAAATATTGCCACCTTTATCTGTAAGTACAAAGTGAATGTGTCTTCCAATTATGTTGGAGAGTTAAGAGGGACTGAAGGGGAATTAGACTGTCTCTTGGAGGTTAAGAGATATTAACATTCCTTTGCATATAGAGTCAGAGATTATTGATCTTCCTTATCATTTTTGTCAGTTTACATCTTAACTGCTCTTTGGTTTTTTTTTTGAGGGGGGGGGAACCCAATGATGATAAAATATATATAAAAGTACCTTGTAAAGAAGTACTACACAAATGATGTATTGTTATGACTATGATTGCCAGTTAGATGTTTTAGATACCATGGACACCAACTATACTCGTAACCCTGAGCAGTTGGGTCACAAATATGTACAACTCTTTACAAGGGGACCGAGGCGAGACAATACAATGCAAGTGAACCACTGTAATCCTGGAATGACAACTTAAAAACTACAGTAGGTCATGATGGTTTTCTATGCCACAGCCCAAATTATTTAAAGATAAGCATTAGGATTGTATTATCACAAACAGGTGATTAGTAGATGAGTTAGTAAATGAAACAGATTAAATAGATGAGTTGGTAAACTAAATGGTAATTAGGCTGATAAATGAGGGACTGCTAATGGAAAATTTAGATTTCAGTAAAGCATCGGTCAAGGTCTCTCATGTTATTCTTGTGGACAAGATAGAGAAATGTGATTTACATGTTAACAAAATTAGTTAGATTCAGAAATAGTTGAAGTCTGGACCCAAAAGTAATCATTAACAGCTCAGGTCAAGTTGGAGGGAAGTTTATAATATAGGACCTAAGGGATCTGCTGTTTATCAATGACTTCAATACAGACATAGAAGAAGCCACGCTTATCAAATAATTCAGGTGACAAGAAACTAGGATAGCTAACACATTTAATGACACTGGAGCTTAAAAAAAATTTATATGTGCCAGAGGGTTGAATCATTAATAAGATGAAACTTAATAGGGATAAATATAAAATTATGTACGTCAGTTCAAAAAATTAATTTCACAAAGAGTGGACAAGGAAAGTATGACTAGACAATGGGTTGTGTAAGAAAAAGTTGGGGATAGTTAGTGAATTGCAAGCTCAAAAATAAGTCAAAAGTATGCTATGACTGGAAAAAAAAAAGCTAACGTTATCATAGGCTGCATTCAGAGACATAGCATCCAGAATAAGGTAGGTGGTAATCCCACTGTGCTCTGTACCCTGATCAGGATATTTTATTCAGTTCTAGGTATCAGATTTTTAGAAGGATATTGACAAGTTATGGCATCTCCACAGAAGAATGAACAGGATGGCAATAAGGGGATTAGACAGACAATGGGGAATGTTTACCTGAGAGAAGAGAAGGAAAGACATGCCAGCTGTCTTTAAATATTTGAGGGCTATCATATGGATATGGAGTTAGGCTTGTTTTGTTTCATCCCAGAAGACAGAAATAGGCTTGATGTAGGGGAAAATTTACGAACAATAAAAGCTTTTCAAAAGATTACATGCAATGGCTACCTCAAGAAGCACTGGGTTCCTAGAGAGCAAACTAAAAAAAAAATTAAAAAAAACTAAGTGAAACAATTAAACTCAGGAAAGTTGCAGGGTATAAAATAAACACAAATCATCAGCATTTCCATCTATTACCAACAAAATCCAGCAGGAAGAAATAGAAAAATTTCATCTAAAATAGCTACAAATAATATAAAATACTTGGGAGTCTAACTGCACACACACACACACACACACACACACACACACACACACACACACACAGAAGAATTATATGAACACAAAAACACTCTTTATAAAAATAAAGACAGCTTTAGAGAAATATCAAATGCTCATGGCTAGGTTGAGCTAATATAATAAAAATGACAATACTACCTAACTTAATTTACTTTTTCTGTGTCACACTAATTAAACTACCAAAAAATTACTTTATAATGCTTTAAAAAAAAAATTTCAACCAGTGGAACAAAAAGTCAAAGAATATCAAAGGTATTAATGAAAAAAAAGGGCAAGGAAGAGGGCCTAGCAGTACCACATCTCAAACTGTAATAATGAAAACAATTTGTTTCTGGGTAAGAAATAGCGAGGTTGATCAGCAGAATATACACTATACAGAAGCAAGCATGAACAACAGCCTAGTGTTGATAAATTCAAAGATCTCAGGATACAGCAAGAACTCACTATTCAACAACTGTTAAGAAAACTGAAAGGCAGTGGGACAGCTAGGTGGTGCAGTAGATAGAGCACCAGTCCTGGAGTCAGGAGGACCTGAGTTCAAATCTGACCTCAGACACATAACACTCACTAGCTATGTGACTCTGCGCAAGTCACTTAACCCTAATTGCCTCACCTAAGAAAAGAAAAGAAAAGAAAACTTAAAGGCAGTCTGGCAGAAACTAAGTATATAAACCTACATTTCACACCATATATATACCAAGACACACTCCAAATGTATACATGATTTAGACATAAAGGGTGACTTCATACACAAACTGAACTCGGAGTATGGAAGAAATTACCTGTGAGATGTAGAGATAGGTGAAGAGTTCATAACCAAAACAAGTGATAGAAAGGCTGACAGGATATAAAATGGAAAACTTTGATTACATAAAATTTAAAAGCACTACACAAACAAAACCAAAGCTGCAATAATTAGAAGAAAAACAAGAAACTGGGGACAAGCCTTTGTTGCAAATTTCTGATAAAGATCTGTTATTAGATACATAGGGAAAAATAAGAGCCATTTTCCAATTGAGAAACACTCAATGAATATAAATAGGCAGTTTTCACAGGAAGAAATCCAAGCTATCAATAGTCATATTTTTAAAAGGTGCTCTAAATCACTAATAATTAGAAAAATGCAAAATAAAACATCTGTGAAATACCACCCCGAACCTATCAGATTGTCAAGACTGATTTAAAAAAAAGGGGGGGAAATGACAAATGCTGGAGAAGCTGTGAACTGGTCCACTCATTCTGGAAAGCAATTTGGAACTATGCCCAAAAAGACATTAAAACTGTGCATACCCTTCAATGATACCACTACTAGGACTATACTCCAAAGAGATCAGATAAAAGAAAGAAGACCTATATGTACAAAAATATTTATCTCAGCTCTTTGCATGGTGGTGCTATGAAACTAGAAACTAAGGTGGTACTCATCAACTGGGGAACAAGTTATGATACATGAATGTGATGGAATATTAACGTGCTATTAAAAAATGAAGATAGTTTCAGAAAAACATGAAAAGACCTTTATGAACTAATGAAAAGTAAAGTGAGCAGAACCAGGTAAACAGTTTATACAATGATATTACAAAGACACACAACTTTAAAAAAACTGAAGAATGTTGATCAATTCAATGACCAGTCATAATTTCAGAGGACTCATGGTAAACCATACTACCCACCTCCAGATAGAGAGGTGCTAGACTCAGAGTGCAGACTAAGGCTTTAATTTTTTTTGGACATGGTCAATGTGGGAATTTATTTTCCTTGTACTGTTTGTAATGGATTGTGGTTTTTTTGCTTTCTCAGTTTGGAGAAGGGAGAAGAGGAGACAGGGAGAATTTGGAGCTGAAAATAAAATTGAATCTAAAAACTAAAGAGAGAGGTTAGACTAAATGTTCAACTAAAGTCCCTACCAGTTCTTAAAAAAAAAAAAATGAAGCAATAGCACCAGTAGTAATGGGTTTCCCTCTCATTGTAGATAATGAAGCAGACAGCATTTGTCTGGGATAAAGTGGAAGAGAGTCTTCCTCGGTTATAGTTTGGATAAGATAACCTCTGAGTCAAAGATTCTGTGACACCTGAGTTATCAGAATGTATGTTTAGAGTATTTCTTACTTGAGACTCTCATTCAAATTCCTCCTTGAATTACACCACCCCTAAGAGTCCTAATCAGACTAGCTGGGGTTTGTTGGGGGAATCCCAATCTTTCTGCATATTATCTGTCAACCTACTTGAAAATCACTGCCAAGTTGGACAGAGTCCAAAGCAAGGAGAGACCAGAATACAAGGGAGTCTTGAAGCAATCATACATGACCATTAGTTAAAGAAACTGGGTATGTTTAACTTGGAGAAGTTAAAATATGTTTTCAAGTACAGTGAATGGTTTGTACGTGGATTAGTTTTGTTCTGCTTGGCACCAGAGAACAGAATTAAGAGCAACAAGTAGAAGTTAAGCAAAGGCAGATTAAGGAAAATCTTCCTAAGCTATTAAAGCTATCCAAAAGTGGAATAACCTCGGAAGGCAGTAGGTTGCCCTTCATTAAGAGGTCTTCAAGGAAAGGCTGGATGACTAATACACATGCTGTAGAAAAGACTGTGCTATCCATACTGTCTCATTATCCTAACCTCCCAATTCATTCCCCTAACTGAACTTTCCATATTTGTCAAGGACACAACCATTCTTCCCATCTCCCAGGTTTGTAACATTTGCATTATTCTTGAATCCTTACTCTCTTTCACTCTGCATTTCCAATCAACTGCCAGATCTTGCTGTTTCTATTTCTGCAACATCCCTTCTGACCCCTCATCACCTCTTGCCTGGACTACTACAAGGGCCTCCCTCAAGAGTCTTCTTCAAGTCTCTCCTCACTTCACAAAGTGGCCAAAGTGATTTTCTTAACTGCAGAACTGACCATGTCATTCCCTCTACTCAGCAAACTCCAATGACTACCTTTCATCACTAAGATCAAATGTAAACTCCTCTTGGGGTTTTAAAGCCCTTCACAACTTGGAACTTATCTTTCTAGAGACATTGTATAATTACTACCCTTCCTTCACTCTACAATCCATTCAAGCTGGCCTTCTCACCACAGTTCACACACTGGACTTCATCTCACTCACCTCTGAGCCTCTGCACTGGCTATCATCCCCTCAAGCCTGGAATTTACTTCCTCCTTATCACAGAATTACTTTCTAAGTACAGCTAAGTATAACTTTCTTGGTGAAGTTTTTTCTGATTCTCCTGATAATGTCTATTCTCCATCTCTCCTCAACTTTGTTAAACTTAATTCTCTTGTATTTGTTTTGTATTCAAACCTAAGAGTTCCCTATAAAAATAAAATTACAGGTCCAGTCCCTTTTCCTATCTCTCCTGTGTATATTCATTCTGTACATACTCATATGTTCTCTCCCAAGATAGAATGTAAGCTCCTTGAGAGTAGGGATTATTTCATTTTTTGCCTTTATATCGCCAACACTGAGCATAGTGCCTGGAAAACTGTAAGTGCATTTTAATATATTCTTGTCATTTGACTGACTGATGGATACAGGTTGACTTCTGAGTCCTCCCTTCCATCTCTCAGATGCTGTGGTTCCTTGTTTCCCTAAATTCAAATATAAAACTAGGGCAAAATGCTTAAAATAAAAACAAGAAGAACTTAAAATATATGTATTTCATACTAAAAAACTAAGGAAGAAAGACTCCTTTTCTCTCTGAAACTACACTTAAATACTGCTTATCTGAAGTAAACAGAGAAGTTATACACTGGGGAGCCAAGATGGTAGAGTAAAGGCAAGGACTTGTCTGAGCTCTCCCAAACTCCTATCCAAACAAATTTAAAATAATGCCTCAACACAAATTCTGGAACAGCAGAACCAAGGATGGGATGAAACAATTTTCCAGGCCAGGACAACTTAGAATGTAGGCGGGAAAGGTCTGTTTCACTGGGATGATGAGAATGCAACAATCTAGCATAGGCTACATCAGCACAGGCCACACCACAGCAAGCCAACAACAGGCCTTGGGGGGCAACTGAATTGGCAACAGCATCTTCCAAAGCTTTCAGCACACAGACAGTAAAGAGATCAGACAACTGGTCAAAAGAAAATTACAGGGAACCATTTGCTGACACTGTATGCTGGACTCTGTTGCTTTGCCCATACTCAGTGTTGGGTTACAGTACCAGGGTGAAGAGGAGCACTAGCACCACTAGAGGGTGCAGCAGCAGGGGTATCGGGGGTATGGTCATAGTTCTAGTGTGGAGAAGAGTGCTTGCTGTCACCCACAGACCAGAGCACAAGCCAGGGGAGCAATGACAAGACTTCTCCTTAGATAATAACACCTTGAAGAACTGAAGACTTAAAGACCCCCAGAACCAGCTCTGCACATAGCAGCATGAAAGACTTGAACTTTGGGGCAGTGCCCCCTCCACTCTGGAAGGAAAGCCCAATTTTAACATAGAGTTAAAAATCAAGAAATAGGCTGGAAAAATGAGCAAGCAGCAAAAAAAAGAACCTAACCATAGAAAGTTACCGTGGTGACACAGAAGATCAAAACACAGACTCAGAAGAAGCCAGCAAAGTCAAGACTGCTACATCCAAAGCCCCAAAGTAAAATATGAATTTGTCTCAGGCCCAAAAACAATTCCTGGAAGAGTTCAAAAAGGATTTTAAAACTCGAATAAGAAAAGTAGAGGGAAAATTGGGAAAAGAAATGAGAGTGAGGCAAGAAAATCATGTAAAAAAGAATCAATAGCTTGGTAAAGGAGATGTAACAAAACCCTGAAGAAAATAACACTCTAAAAAACAGAACAGGCCAAATGGTAAAAGAGGCACAAAAATCCACTGAAGAGAAGAACTCCTTAAAGAGCAGAATTGGCCAAATGGAAACAGAGGTACAAAAGCTCAGTGAAAAAAAATAATTTCCTAAAAATTAGAATACAAGAAATCAAAAAACAATACAACAAAAATCAAAAGAATGATAAAAAAAAATTGAAGAAAATGTCAAATATTTCTCTGGAAAAACAAATGACCTGGAAAATAGATCCAGGAGAGATAATTTCAGAATTACTGAACTACCTGAAAGCCATGATCAAAAAAAAAGAGCCTAGATATCATCTTTCAAGAAATTATTAAGGAAAACTACTCTAATATCCTAGAACCAGAGAGTAAAATAGAAATTGAAGGAATCTACTTATTTCCTCCCAAAAGAGCTCCCAAAATGAAAGCTCCCAGGAATATTATAGCCAAATTCCAGAGCTCCCAGATCAAGAGCAAAATATAGCAAGCAACCAGAATGAAACAATTCAAATATCATGAAGTTACAGCCAGGATAACATAAGATTCAGAAGCTTCTACATTAAACGATCCAAAAGCTTGAAATACGATATTCCGGAGGGCAAAGGAGCTAGGATTACAACCAAGAATCCCCTACTCTGCAAAACTGAAATATAATCCATCAGGGGGAAAAACTGACATTTAATGAAATAGAGAAATTTCAAACATTCCTGATGAAAAGACCAGAGCTGAACAGAAAATCCAACTTTCAAATAAAAGACTCAAGAGAAGCATAAAAAGGTAAACAGGAAAGAGAAATCATAAAGGATTCAATAAAGTTAAATTCTTTATATTCCTACATGGGAAGATGAACTTGTAACTTCTAACAATCTTTATCATTATTAGGACAGCTAGGAGTATACACAGACAGAAAGCATGGGTGTGAGTTGACTATGATGGGATGATATCTAAAAGAAATTAAAGTGTGAGAAAGATGGATTCACTGGGAGAAGAGGGAAGCGAAAGGCAGAATGCGGTAAATTATCTCACATTAAAAGAGGTGTGAAAGAGCTTTTACAGTGGAGAGGAAGATGGCGGAAGCAGTAGAAGACAACACTTGAGCATTACACTCATCAGAACTTGCTCAAATAGGGAATACCATACACACTCTGTTGGGTATAGAAATCTATTTTACCATACAGGGAAGTAGGAGGAGAAGGGAATAAGAGAATGGGGGTGCTGATAAAAGAGAGAGCAGATTGGGGGAGGTGGTGGTCAGAAGCAAAACACTTTTGAGGAGAGACAGGGTAAAAGCAGGAAGAGGGAGAGAGGCAGAGAGAGAGAGAGAGAAAAACAAGGGAAAAATAGGATGGAGGGAAATACACAGTAATCATAACTGTGGAAAAAATTTTACTCTGATAAAGGTCTCAATTTTTCAAATATGTTGAGAACTGAGTCAAATCTGTAAGACTACAAAGTCATTCCCCAATTGATAAATGGTCAAAAGATATGAACTGGCAGTTTTCAGAAAAAGAAACCAAAGCCATCTCTAGATATATGAAAAAAAATCTCTAAATCACTATTGATTAGAGAAATGCAAATTAAAACAACTCTGAGATATCACCTTACACCTATCAGATTGGCTGCTATGACAGAAAGAGAAAATTATAAGTGTTGGTGGGGACGTGGGAAAACTGGGACCCTAAAGCACTGTTGGGGGAATTGTAAACTGATTTAAACATTCTGAAAAGCAATTTGGAATTATGCCCAAAATTTTTTTAAAAGTCAAAAATTATTTTTACATGTAACTGGGGCAAAAAATAAAATATTTTTTTTAAAGTTATACACAGCTTTTTCACTGTTATCAAACCTGCAAAGGCTATGCTCTGACAGAGACTTGGTTTGTGATAACAGCAGACTGCCAAAGAGGGAATTATAATTCACATTCTGTTACTACAACTCCATCAGAATAATATCACTAAATACTCACCCTCTCTTTATGGTATCCTGCACTTTGGAACAAAAACTCAAAGCCCAAAGACTGTACATATTTGAAACACTATGGTTTCCTTGAAACAAAATGGCTTCCTTAGAATTAAAGAAATCATAAAGGATGAAAGATGACATACAACACATTCAAGCGAAAATCTGCCTAAAAGTATCAGATTTAATAAAGTACCTTACCTGAAACACTAGTTTTTAAAGATATATTTAGTTTCATTTTCATTTATTATATAAAGCTATTTAGAAAAGTTCATCTTAAATTGGAAGCATAATGTACTTCTTTAAAGCAAAATCATTTCCCATCAGGATTCCGTAGATTATGCAGAAATAATTCAATAATTGTATATTAAAAGGTCAAAACTAATAAAATTCCAGCAAATTTTTTTAAAAATTTCATCTTTTACATGCTTCATGATTAAAGTTGAAATCTAAGTACATTAAAAAAATTCAATTCTAATTTAATCATTTTCAAGATATGAAAATTATGGAAACTCCCTGAAACTAAAGTTTATTTCATAAATAATGCAATTAGTTTTGAAATATTTTTATTTTAAAATCAAATATATAGATAAGAAATAATTAGAAAGATCTCTCTGTACAATAATAATTATACTACTACTGTACGCTTATGAAACATTAGTTTTCCAAGCATTTTCATATTATCTCATTTGTCCACCATGACAATCATTTGAGAAATACAAGCATTCATAGCATTTTACAGATGAAGAAAGTGAGGTAAAGAGTTAAATGGCTTCTCCACTGTCACATGGCCAGTGAGAGTTAAGACTTAAACCCAGAACTTCTGAGTCCCAGTACAACGCTATTTCTCCTATCATGTGGCCAATAATAACATAGGCTTTTATTGAGACTATCCTATAATAAAGTAAAATTCTGATGTGAAATTGATAACAAGCAACTCTTACATCTATAGTTCAGCCAGCTACTTCCAGTTCTTAACATATACAAATTACAACAGGACTACTTCAAAAGTCTAAGGAGTCTAAAATTTTACTGGGGACCAAGCACAGATCAGTAATATTTTTATTCAATTAAATTAAAATTTTAAAAGTAGACTTTCTCTACAGTATGTTAAATTACTTTAAAAAAAACCCTAAAATACGAAAGTAATTCATCTAATTAATATTCAGCATGTTTTCTAAGAGTTTATATAGACACAGTATGGAGGTTGAGTAGGGGGTTTTAAAATATGGAGAATATGAAACAAGAATTTCTATTCATGGGCTAAGAGTCTTTAGTTTCATAAACAATATGTTCTATAAAATCTTAATAACATCAATCTGAAACAAAGAACTAATTGTCACCACCTCGAACTTATAAACGTAAATTCTGGGCTTTAAGGCAGCTATTGAATAATTTAGACTATGAATAATCAGAAGCGCTCTTAACTTTATTGGTACTTCTTATTATTTCTTTTTAAATGGATTAATTTCACTCTTAGGATACTTTTTGTAAACTTTTCTTTTGTTTGAAAGAACAAAATTTAACAAAGTTGTCCAGAGCAAACAAGGGAAGGGAAGTTAATTTTTTAAAATTTTACTGGAGGCTTTGCTTTTTAAATAGTACAGAGTAAGCAGCGCTGTCTACTTTTTAGCTAACATAATGAACAGCAGCCAAAGTAAAGAGATTAACAAATGCGGTTCCCGTGCCACCCCCAACCCCCAACAAGCATGGACATTTGCCACCCAAGTCTCTACAAAGAAAAGAAGAAAGGATAACATCTGACAAAACAATAGTGAATAGGCTTTATAAAGCTTTCACAGCTTTAATGCCTAAATAATGAAAAAATGAGCTCACTATCCAAAAAAAAAAAAAAATTCGAAACCTTTTCGGTTTAAAAGCTTTTCTTTTTTAAAGAACTGATTTACTGGTTCCCATGAATTGTAATACTAAACAATGAGCCCAATGATATAAGAATTCCCATCAATGCTTACAAAATACACCCCATTCTTGGTGTGTAAGTTTCAAAATCCAGTATCTTATAAAAGCTTAGGTAAACGCTTAGGTGCTTAATGAGAGACAGGATAAACTTGGGTTGCCGGGCTCCATAACTGTTCTTACTCATTCACTTTGCCATAAGCCAGCTTCCAAGACCACGCTGTCCTTGTACTCACGTTGAAGCCCAAAGTGAACATTATTTCTTCTGCCCTCTGGTTGCCCACACAAAGCTTTCTCTCCCCAGGTCCCAGGTCCAAAATCACTTTAACCACAATCAGAGCACCTAGCTTCGGGCCATCCCCCATTGTTTCATTCTGCAAGCTAAGGAATACAGCAGAGGGAGAGCGGGGAGCAGGAAGGGGGATGGGGTAGGGGAGCCCTGCTGCTACTGCTACTGCCACTGCCAGCTGCCGCTGCCTCCAGAGCTAGGAACCAGTGGAGGAAGGAGGGAGGTAGGAAGGCAGGGTGGGAGGGAGGAAAGATGCCCCGGAGGGAGGGTAGGGGTGGCAGAGGAGCAGCAGCAGGAGGAGGTGAGTACCTGAGTATCCTGGGCAGGTTCTGCGTCAGAGCGGGCACACCGGTAGAAATAGAAAAGTGCACAAGAAGCAGAACAGAGAGCGACACCAAGATAGCTGAATTAATGACCACCGCCCCGCCAACGAAGCCAAACACAAATAGCAGCATGCATCCAGGACTCATGGCGCTGTGCGGGCATGGTGACCCGCCGCTGAGAGGAGCGAGAAAGCTACAGAACAAGGGCCACGGGGCGATCTTTGCTGTGCAAGTTTGTCATTCAGCGGCCACGGCCACAAAAACAATGCCATCAGCAGCTCTCCACTGGGCTCTGCAGCGGCGGCGGTGGCAGCGGAGGCAGCAGCAGCAGCAGCGACTCCCAATCAATGACATCACCCTACTCTCCCCACCTCACAACCATAGAGCTGCCGCTCTTAGCATCTGAGCAGCAGCCTCGAGAGACAGCCAGCTTATTAACTGTTTTTCCCCCTCCACGAATTATCCTGGCTTAGCTCATTGGTCAAAGCCTGCTGATTTACATAATTTATTCACAATTCCACATCAAACAGACATCCAGCTAATAACCCTTTCAAACCCATACCGTGGCAACAAAAATTAATCTAAACATAATGATAGAGAGAAATGAAAGTTATATTCAAACTCCTACAAACTCTGAGAATAATTAAAAACCAAAAAAACCCCCCAAACCAAAATCTTTTATCATTTTTTTTTAAACATACAGAAATATCTCAAAGCTGCCTATCTGGCTATCTCCTGATTTAGCCTTTTAATAGTCAAGGCTGCTTCCATTCTTTTCTACTCTATTCTCTCCCACAACATTCCAAGCATAGAACAGAACTTTCTGAATCAGCCTGACTGTTATTCTAGGATTGAAGAACACGGCAACATAGAAATAAATAGTTGGGGGTTTTTTTTGCCCATTTTCAAGGCAAAATGTATAACAAAGCTTACCTAATTCTACTATGAGTTGTGGATTCTAGTTGATCACTCCCTGATAGCTGATGAAGTTTTGTTTTTTCTAAGTGTTCCATATAATTATGGATCATCTATTTAAAAAAAAAAGAAAGAAAAAACATGAATTAAAATGAACATTACTCAGAATTAAATTATATACTGTATATAAGAATAATTCATTTCTATACAAGTTTCATATTTATATCTTTATATCTTAGGACTACTCAGTGACATGCAAAAGGACATTAGAAATATATAAGTTTAAGAATGGCACTTAATGAAACCAACATCCTCTTTAACATATCAAAACACTTTTCATAACTCTTTACATGGTATCACTACTACAACTAGCCTAGATAAGTAGTTCAGGAAAATAAGAATGAGGGGGATGAAAGGTCACTGGTTAAAAGCAGAAACTAACATTTTTGGAAACACATGAAGTAAATCAAGGAAAAAAAAAACGAAAGGATATGTGAAACTTGAAATGAACCAATGTCCTGATGTGATTTTTCACCACTTAGCCAAAAGTATGGAAGTATAAAAATCATTTCTAATTTAGCATGCACAAAGAATTATTATATGTAGTTTCAACTTGGTTCTGTAGAAAATGAAAATTTTTTAATTTCAATTCTGAAGTGAAAAACTCCATTAAGATACTAAATAACAACAGGAATGAAAAATACATTTCTCATCTATACTGTTTTTATGCTAACTTGAGGTAATTTTATAGAATATACTTGTCTCTCTGACATCTCTCAAGTCGAGGATTAAATTTTAGAAAACTGTACCTAGAATGATATTGTCTGGAACCTTAAAATAAGCATGGTAATTTCTAAGGGAATGTGAAATGCCCAGTATTATTTTTTAAAATAATCTTCAAATTTTAACTTAAAGACAAAAGTAAAATGCATATAATGAAACATGTATTTCAAATGCATGTTTAAAGAATTGGAATCTAGAAGCCTTATACTGAAAAATGTTAGATTAAAAAAAGAGTAGACCAAGAATCTAAGTCCATCTTAGGATGTCTGTGTAGGAAACAGGCAATTATATAATTATATGCTTTATATTATAAGGGACTTAAAAAGGTAGAAAAATGATTTAGAAACTCTGGGTAGATTCTTAGAAGCAGAATATCTACTATATCCTTACTTATTTGGAGAAGATGTAAATGTGGACACTGCCATAAATATTTACCAATATACATAAAATCTTTGACCATACTGAAAGAAAACTATATAGCTGAAGGAAATGAAAATGAACAACCAATTTTTTTAAATAATCAAAATAACAAATCTTTACTAATGAAATGTTATAGAAAATTTGCTTACAATTATGAGATGCAAATTACTTTATCAAGTACAATTTACTGATCAAATTACATTTTTCTTCTGAACCAATAACAGTTATGCCCTTATTTTATTGACAAGTCAAAAAGTGGCACAAAAATTATCAAAAAAATCCATCATGCTATTTCTACATAGAGAACACTCTTACAGGAAGACACACAGTGAAGGGGAAAAAAAACTAATGGGAGTAAGGGGAAAGCATTTAATGCTTTAAAATACACTGAAAATGTTAGAAAATAATTACAGCATTAAAGTGAAAAGTTTCCTTCTATCCTATATAATGGCAGTCTTTATGGTCACAAGGGTTTTTTGGAGACTTTGTGTCTGGCAAATCTTAGAAGTAATTAGCCATTTTCTTCTAAATAGAAGAACTACTAAGACAAAACCTTCTGAAAGCATAAGGAAATGAGTTATAATTTATGTCTGAGTTTAAATTGGGTAAAAGTTGTAACTATTCCCATGTAAGTCTACTGTGGTACTAATGTCCCATCATCACCAAAATACACTGTTACCTGTAACAGCCAACACATCAACCAATATAATGATTAAGGGTTGTTACTTAAGAGTTTGAATAGATACGAAATAAATCAAATTTTAAAATTTCTTCAAAAAATAAAGCTAGCTGGGGCAGCTAGGTTGCACAGAGCATACAGCACTGACTGGCCCTGGAGTCAGGAGGACCTGAGTTAAAATCTGGCCTAGACACCTGACACTAGCTGTGTGACCCTGGGCAAGTCACTTAACCCCATTGCCTAGCAAACTAATAATAATAATAATAATAATAATAAAAATAAATAAAGCTAGCTCTTAGCAAATTCAACTCTGTCAACTGTTGACTATGTCAAACAGTTAATATTCAACCATTTCTAAGCTTCACAGATGCATTTAAATGGTAAAATTGAATGTTCTTTAACTATTTAAAAAAGAGGCAGGAAATTCCTTCATTCCTCATCATTAATATCTATTTTCTATAAATATAGTAGTCAAGCAATAAGCATTGTTAACTGCCTCTGTGCTGGGCACTGATAAGCACTAGAGACAGGAAAACGAAACAGAGACAGCTTCTTCTTTCAAGGAGTTTATGTGTTACATGTTCCCAGACAGGGAAATATAGACTACATAAAAATTCCTGGGAAAATCAAATGAGGTCTCTGGAAGGAAGCAGCTTATAAGCTGAGCCTTGAAGGGAGCTACAGAGTCAAACAAGTGAAGATGATGAGGGAAAGCATCCCAGACACTGCTAAGGCACATATAATACATCTTAAACGCAAAGAAAAGACTCTTCTTTACAATTATAACAGCAAAGTTCTCAGCTGTTCATTTCTGAAATCTGAAAAGCTCCTTTCTGAAACTTTAACCAAAAGCAACTGAAAAATGGGAAATTCCAAAACATCCCTTCCAGGGAGTTGGTTCCAGGTCTCATTTTAAATAAATAGTACACAATAGTGTATCCAGCTTGGCTTCCAAATTATCAGAGAATCACAGGATTTGAGAGCTGGAAGAAATGCCAACAGTCATGACAAATCCAACCCACACCTGAAAGGAATTCACACTAAACATACTCACAAGGAGCCATTCAACAATTCTTGGAGACTTCTAAGGAGGGGGCTGTCTTTGCAACCTGACTTACATCATCATTCATATTAAATGTGCCTCTCCAAATTTACCAATTCTCTCTTAATTGCCAAATGTAAAGGCTTCAGTTCTCATTCTCATTCTTAACCTATCTGAAGCATCTGAGACTACTAATCACCTTGTTGGGTCAATAAACATTTATTAAACACTTCTATGTGCCAGGCACTGTGCTAAGCCCTGGGAATACAAACAGGAAAAAGAAATACAGCCCCTGTCCTCAAGGAACTTAAAATCTAATGGGGGAAGACAACTCGAAAAAGGAAACTGGGGGTGGGGAGGGGGGAAGCATGATAGAGTCCAGTCCAAAGCCTATGGGAAATGAACAGATGGTTGGTCTGGGAGATCTGTTTAAATGGAGGTTTTAGGAAGAGTTTGAGTACTAAGGCTAATCTCATAGGAGATCTCCTGGATAAGTTCTTTTCTCCAAGTTTTCATTACACTGATCTCTCCCAGTTCTCCTATCTGCTCAAACACTCTTTCCCAGTCTCCTATGGTGGTTCTTCAGCCATGTCACATCCTTATTAACAGTTAAGTGCCCCCAAAGTCTCTCTCCTGGGTCCCTTTTCTTTTTGCTCCATATTATTCTCACTTCGCAATCTCATGAGCTCCCATGGATTCAATTATCATCTCTATGAAGATGATTCCTAGATTGGTGATCTATCCTAATTCTGCCTCCTGAACTTCTATCATGCATCATCAATGACCTCTTTTGAACATCTCAAAAAGCCTATCTCAGAGGCACCTGGAGATCAATATGTCCAAAACAGAATTCATCTTTCCCTTCAAACATGCCCCTCTTCAAAACTTCCCTAGTAGTCAAGGGCACTACTAACCTTGCAATCACCCAAGTTTTGAAGACAAACCTCAATGTCATCCTCAGCTTCTCCTTCTAACTCATCCCACAGGTTGTCTGTTGCCAAATGTTGTTTCTATCTTCACAAGTTCTGCATACATCTCCTTTTCTCCACTCATACAGTTCTGGTTCAGGCCTTTATCACATCTTGCTTGGACTACTGAAATGGCTTTCTAATCAGCCTCCCTACCTCCAATCTCTCCCTACTCCCCATCCTCCACTCAGTTACTAAGGTGATTTTTCTACAGTAAAGGTCTCGATGTCACCCTTGTGCTTAAGGAGCTCCAGTGGCTCCCCAAGACCTTCTCTTTGGTATTTAAAACTCTTCACAACGTGATGTGTTCCTACCTTCTTAGTCTTTTTCACATGCACTCTATGATCCAGATAGGGTGCCTTACTTGCTGGTCCATGCACGTAACACTCCATCCCCCATTTCTGTGCCTTTGCACTAGCTGTCCCCCAAGCTTGGAATAGTGTGCCCCTCTATCTCTGCTTCTTAGTTTCCCTGGCTTCCTTTGAAACAGTTAAAACCCCAGCCACTACAGGAGACCTTTCCCATTCCCCCATTTGCTAGCTGTCAGTTAACTGGCACAAATCTGAAATTAAATCCTGCCTCAGGTACTAACTAGCTGTATAATCCTGGACAAGTTACTTACTTAATCTCTGTTTGTCTCAGTTTCCTCAGCTGTAAAATGAGGATAATAATAGTACCTGCCTCCTAGGGTTGTTATGAGGATTAAATGAGATAAAGCACTTAACACATTGGTTGGTGCATAGTAAGCAAGTTTAATAAATGCTTGTTTGTTTGTCCATGTCCTTCTTGCTCCATTCTCTTTTTCTGGGGTGCTAACTGCAATAATTACAGAACTTCCAGTAACTTCTCCTTTCATTTATGCCATAGTATTTCTTCACTGTATATTTTGAACTCCCTTATATCTACTCATTTCTTCACTTTCTCTGCTGGTTTTTCCACGGGATTTTCCTTCTGAAGATTTCTTCCTTTTTTCTGCTTTTGTCATTCTTTTACTTTATTTGAAGCATTTCTTGTAGTTTTGAGATGAAAAGGAACTAATTTAGATGTAAGCTCTCATTCAGCCATCTTGCCTGAAATAAATGTGGTTATATTGAAAACTTACCCAAAAAATAAAATCCTGAATTCAAGTTAAGCAACAACCCTGAGTTCAAATCCTAATACCTATTTACTACATGTGCCATTCTGGGCAAAGCACTTAACCTTCTGAGCCTCAAGGGATACTAAATTAAGAGCAGGAATGGGGTATTAAACCTCTCCTAATCAAATCTCTCATTTTACAAAAAAGGAAAATGAGACCCAAGGAGGTGAAGTGACTCGCCCCCTGGTTACACAGAGTCAGTCTCTTCATATGTAAAATGAAGATAAAAATATTACTAACCACAAATTGTTGTGAGGATTCAAATATGATAAGATACATGAAGTTTTCTGTAAACTTTATGGTGTCATATAAACTTGAACTGTTACTTTCACTAACAGTAAATTAAGGGATGATTGTTTATAAAAGAATTCTTCACCTTGCAAAAAAGATTCATAGTATTTTATTCACACTATGTTAGAGCTGAAAGGAACATTAAGAGATCATTTAGTCTAAATCTCTCAGATGAACGAACTTGTTCCTAGATAATAAAAAAAAAAAGCCAAGACTTGAACCTTCTTCATAGTCCAAAGCTCTCCTAGCTACACATCAACCACTCAAGTTACTGTATATCTCCTCATAATCATTTTTATAATGCTTATTATAATCAAAAGTGTCTCCTCAGGTTTTAATTGGTCCCCTGTGCCCTGGTATGGTAACCTGGAACTCAATGTTTGTTCTTGTCTTCCTGGCCATCCCCTACAAGAACTCATCTACTTATGTACTTAATAATCAAACAGATCTGTCACCTCATCAATTTGGGAGAGCCCTCTAATAAAGCGTTTCATTACCTATTAATTCCTGCTCATCTCTTGCAGCTCTTATTCATGCACTTCATGAGTCTGCCATAGAGCTTTCATCCAATGTCCTGAAGGTCTTCCTTGAGTTCTCCTGACATTACAAGGGTATCAGTAGAGCACTCTGGCTGTCCACCCATCATCTATTCCTTGGCAACAACTTTTATTCCTGTGCTTCCAAGTTCCTCATTCATTATATGTTGCAGCCATCTTGTGCTTCTCCATTGCTACCTGATGATAATCATTCTTAATTATCTGGACACTTTTATTCCATGTCTTGCTGCAACATGGGGAAAATGGATGTGTCAAAAAGATGGGCCTTTGATTTCACTGAAAGATTGGGGTTGAAGAGGTTTATTAACTTCCTCAAAGCAATCCAGCCCATTCTCCTATTCTGGTTCAATTACAGGCCTAATCATCATTCCTCTGCATTGTTTGTGCCAGGTATACTTAACTGATGGATGAATTTTACAGGTTTTCAATCCAAATATATGTCCTAGTCTGGGCAATAGACATTCTTAATTCATTTGAGCTTCCCTCTATGGATGGTCAGGCCATCCTTACTTCTTGAATGATCACAGATCTCTTCTAAGAGGCTCTGTAATGATCACAGACTTGATGCAACTGGTACAATGTCATCCACAAATTGAACATCTGGAAAACCTCACCATCCACAGAGGAACCCTCTTCAAGTTGGACTCTGTGTAAGATCTCCATTGTTATGGTGGATACCTTTGGTAAGCACACATCTAACTGTCTTATGCTTCTCTTTTTTTGATTAGAAGATCACTGAACAGGGTTATGTCTGTTATGTCTTTCAAGAAATTTTGAAAGGTTTTGATGTATGGATAAGAGGCATTTCATTAGAAGAACCCTTAACACAGACTTTATGTTAACTCTACCAAAGCAAATGCTTTTTCATAACCAATAGTACTATAGGATCTTATATTTTGTACATCTTTCATTCAAGTGCAAAATGGCAAAGATGTGGTCCATTACTGAATATCGTTTGTGAAAAAGTAATTGTTCCTTACTAATATCCTTACAAAGGATGTCTTCAATTCATGTATTTGGACATATCACATCAATCCCTAAGAATTCTCATGGCTGTATCCTTTAGATACAGATTACCAATCCTCTATTGATATAATCTGGATGTTTTTCCCATCTTTGTTCTTTTTAGTGCTATTTCTACTTCCCAGATAAACGTATCTGTAATTCCAAATGCAGTGGTTCCACTCACCTTCATGGTGAAAATAAGTTTGTCATAATAACTTTTCTGAATCTGTTTCATTTTTCTTCTGTTTTGGTCCATAGGTTCACCCTTAGGATGATTCTACTTATGTGTATGTCACACCAAGTTTTCTTTAAAATGGTTCTACTCTGTACTGTTTCTGTCTACTTTATGAGACAATACTGTTCATAACTGAAAGGTTTTAGAAACAAATTTATATTTTCACCTAGTGTTGCCTTTGGCAGCCATCTCTCTCCACTTAGGAAGTCAAATGCTGGCTGAGTAAGGTGTTTATTGGCTTCTTTTCATCTTATTGTAACAATAGATTTGTAATGGTTAAATTTATCTATAAAATTATTATTATGATGATCATTATTCATGTCATTTCTAATGTCCATTTCCCATTTCCCTTTGCTGATTACTTGCTTAAACAATTCAGGATTGAGTTGTTTCAATGATAAACCATCTTTTTCTCATTATTATTCTTTCTTCTTGCTTTTTACTAAGTCCAGTCTTTGTACTGAGAAGACAATGGTCTGATTGTACACTGTTAACTGATTGAGGGATGATTCCCATGATGACAATAACAAGTCTTTTCCTGGCCGTCAACAATATAATATAGTTTTATTTTTTTGTGTGAAATATTTGGAACTTGCATTTCCAGTGCCTACCAATTCTCTTCACAAATTGTGTTTATGATATAAAGGTGTGAGACTTCTTTGAAATCTATACATCTTTAGCTTCTTTCTTTCATCTTTCTTCCTTTTTTCTCATATTTTTTCTCACCATTCTCATCTTTTCCCCAACTTCTGACTGAAGTCACCAAATATCAGAGTGTCTATGAATTTAATTTGGAGGGTTTTATAAGTTCTTCATTACATTTTCTATCTCTTTATCCTAAGCATCTGATATTGGTACAT
>NW_020954575.1:14452854-14495612 GCF_900497805.2 Vombatus ursinus | reverse complement strand
TCAGCTCCTCCAGCAGTATGTCCACTTGTTCACTGGACCAAGATCCCACATTCAGAGTGCCAAAAATAAAAGTTTACAGTCTAAAAACTATTTGATTCTCAGCACCCTCTGAACCCTTTTCCACTTCTCTGGCTCTGACAACTTAAGCAAAAGGGGCCAAATATGCTGAAGACTATTTCATAATTTTGTTTTGTGAACTGCCATAGCCAAGAAATTTGTCACCAAAAACAGCCAGCCTATATGATGATGATGAGACCCATTACTTAGCAAGGCTGGTTCTTGAAAAGCATACTCAGCCTGCTGCCAAGGCCATACTCAAAGCCTTCCAGGATAGTAGAACCTGCCAAAGCATCCACTCCACTTACATTGTCCCCAGGAACCTAGGGTTATCTCCATGCCACAATGGGGCGATAGAACAGGACTTCCTGGTGTAAGACTTCTTGTACACGAATCTAAAATCACTTTAATCTCTGTCCTCTCATCAGAGCTCCAATTTCATAATTCTAACCATTTACAGAGCATTTCTATGAAGAAGAATTCTCAAAATGTAAAGAGTAGAACAAGCACTAGTAAGAACAATGAATCAATCAAAAAAGCAACAAACATTTATTAATTGCCTAATACGGGCCAAGTACTATATTAAATCCTGCAGATACAAAGACAAAACTGAAACAGTGCCTGCCCTCAAAGAACTTACATTCTTATGAGGAGACAATACATACATATATAAATACATAAAGAATACATATCAAATAAATACCAGTAAGTTTGGGGAAGGAGGTCACTAGTACTAAGGGGAACAGGGAAGGATTCATGTAGAAGGTGGTACATAAGCTAAGTTTTGAAGGAAAGCAGGGATTCAAGGAGGTAAAGGTGGAGAGAGAGTTCATTCCAAATATGGAGGATAGTTAGTACAAAGAAGATGGAACATGGAACATCATGTGTGAGGGACAGTAAGCAGGCCAGTATGTAAACTGTAGAGTATAAGAATGGATAGGTAGGCAGGGGGTAAGTTTATAAAGAACTTTAATTGCTAAACAGAAGAAACCAAAATAGTCAAGAAGATCATTTTAAAAATAAAAGCAAAACCTTAGGCTCTTTAACTAGGTTCAGGTCTCCAAGTCCAGAAAAATTATTACTCTAAGGAGAGGTGAAGCAAGGAAGACAGAAAGAGATCACTGAAAACTTGACAGGTGTTATAAAACTGGAGGGTAAGTAGATGATATTCCAACTGCTTTAAGAAGTCAAAGTGGAGCTTTTATGAGAATAGGTAAAACGAAGGAAAAAAACAACTAACAAGAATGCATTCACATTCTTGCCATGAGAAATCATGTAAAATAACTTGTAACATGAATATTTACAATTTTCAAATTGTATACTGCTTATAGCTTTTGATCTTTGCTCACTTGAATTCATATATGCTTATAAAAGGGAAGAATTTTCTAAAAGAGGACAACTGTATACCTGCATGCTATGGTATCAGGACTAAATCAGTTAAATACCCTTGTATGTGAGGAAGAAAGTATCACAACTGTGATGAGAATACTACAGAGCTGGTCTAAGATGATTTCTTAGTAAACCATGAGGACGATGAAGAGAGAGATATTAAGGTTGGGGCCTATGTCTGAAATGTAAAAGCAAAATCTTTGCCACTCAGGAACCTGCCAATTAACAGAAAAAAAAAAGCTCTCTAGGAGATTTGAAGTCTAGTCTCTTTCTCTTTAATTTTTTTAACTTTTCCTTTCTCCTGGATCCTTCCCTGCTGTCCACAATCATGCCTAGACCTCTCCTGCCCTTTAAAAAATCCTCTCTTGACCCTACCAATCCCTCCAAAGTGTTGTCCTACATCTCTCCTTCCTTTCACAGCCAAACTCTTTTAAAAAGCTGGTTTCATTTACTCTAGCCTCTAGTCTCCTACCTCCCACTCACTTTTGACCCCTTGAAATCTAGCTTCCAACCTCACTCAACAGAAATTTCTCTCCAAAGTTACCAGTCACCTCTTAATTGCCAATCTGATAGTGTTTCCTCAACTCTCAGCATTCTTGACTACTCTGCAGCATATGAACCTGTTGATCATCCTTTTGTCCTGGATAATCTTTTCCCTCTGGATTTTCACAACACTGCTTTTTCCCTTGGTTATTCTATTGCCTGTCTGACTGTTCTGTCTCCTTTACTGAATCATTATCCAAATACTGTTCCATAACTAAAAGTATAATCCAAGGCTCTGTCCTGGTCATTGTTCACTTCTCTTTTTATATGCTCTCTCTTGGTAATTTTATCAGCTCTTATGGTTTAATCTTCATCTCTAGCTAATCAATCCCAAACTCTTTTCTGACCCACAGTACTACATCTCCAATTGCCTACTGGACATTTCATTTCTTCCAGATTTTCCTTCACTTAATATGTTTTCATTACCCATCAGTAGTTCTTTCTTTTACATCTTTGGATTCCAGTGTATTCAAAGTACATAAGTTTTTCTCTTCAGCTAATTATTTCTGATGTGTAGGCCATAAATTCTGCTATTTACTTCCCTTTTAGCTTTTTTTTTCAAGATTCTGATTTTTCTCAAACTACTCAAGAACATTCTGCCAAGGTTCCAAGTTCTCTTAGACCACAGGGTTCTCTGTTTATCGAGTGTTGGTTCAATTTCCTTTGTCTTGAAACAATGATTAAGAGATATTTGCCCTAATAAGTAGCCACTGTCCCTTCTCTTTTAATATCATCTGTTTATTATATTCTTTAAAATAATTCTTCATGGATATTTTCTGTTTCTTAAATCACCATAGTCATCCCAAGTATCCTTCTCCCTCCCCTTCCCAAAGAGCTTATCCATATGACAAATAATATTTTTTAGAGGAGAAAAAAAATCTGTGGGCCTTCTACCACCACAAAGGGGTCAGCTGGAGATGTCTTCACATACATTTTCATTTAAATCCTCTTAATCTTTATAATTTTGTTATATTTATTTTCAATTTTTTGGTAGTTTTTCAATTTCCATTGTTGTAGTTATTAAGTATATTATTTTTTTAGTGCTGCTTACTTCACTCTATATCAGTCCATATAGATCTTACCATGTTTCTCTATATTCATCACACATACAATTTTGTATAGCACAATAACATTCTGGTGGATCAATACCCAGATATTTTATGCATTTTGCGACTATTTGGAATGGGACTCCCCTTCAATGATTGCTTCTAGTATTTTGTTATTATCATATAGAAATGCTGTTGATTTTTTAGGATTTATTTTGTAGCTTACAATTTTGCTGAAACTATCATCTCAATTAGTGTCTTTGCTGTTCCCTAGAAGTTTCCCAAGTAAACCATCATATGATCAGCAAACAGGGATAGTTTTATCTCCTCTTTACCTGTCCTCATTCCTTTAATTTCCCTTATCCATAAAACTGACAGATAAATTATTTAATGCTCCCCTAATCTGCCTGTGTTATCACCCTCTATGTCTAAATCATGTATCCATTTTGACCTTGTACGGTGTGAGATTTAGGTTTCCTTTTGGGTCTGTATCTTTTATTTGTGACCTCTGAATTGATTTCTATTTTTATCCCATTTTGGTCTGTAACAGATGTATTAACTATTTGTTTCTTTTTATATTTATTTACAGGGGCAGGTAGGTGGCGCAGTGGATAGAGCACTGGGCCTGGAGTCAAGAGAACCTGAGTTCAAATCTGGCCTCAGACACTTAACACTTACTAGCTGTGTGACCCTGGGGCAAGTCACTTAACCCCAATCGCCTCACCAAAAATAAATAAATATATTTATTGACAGTATCTCTGTGCCCTAGTATACGGTTAATTTTTGTTAAAGTAACCTGCAGTCCTGAGAAATATGTATATATTCTTTTGCTGTCCCATTTAGAAGATGTTGTAAGTCTTTTAATTCTAGTTTCTCCAGCAATTTTTTCAATTCCATATTTTCCCTTTTGTTTAACTTTCTATTAGACTTACCCAAAACTTAGAGAGGGATATTGAAGTTTCCTGTCACTATTGTGTTGCTGTCTGTGTCTTCTTGTAGCTCAGTTATTTCCTTTACAAATTTGGATGTTAAGGCACTAGGAGCATATTCTTATTACTGATACTGGTTTGTTGTTTGTGGTTTCTTTCAGCATAATATGGTTTCCTTGTTTATCCCTTTTTACTGTCTGAAGGTTTGTTTTTGCTTTGTCAGCAAGGATGCAACTTCTGCTTTTTTGGATTCACTTGATACACAGTAAAAAACAAAAATTTCCATCCCTCAGTTTTATTTTGCATGTCTTTGTTTTAACTGTTTCTTGTAAGCAACAGATTGTAGGGTTTTGTTTTCTTATCCAATCTGTCAGTTTTTTGTTTTGTTAAACTGTTTAATTCATTCGCATTCAAAGTTAGGAGAATTAGGTTTATATTTTCTTCCAGCTTCCTCTAATATTAGGTTTGTTTTTTTCACATTATGATTTTTCCCCTCCTCTGCTATATTCACAGTACTATGTTGCTTTAGTTATTTACTTTAAACTTTATTTAAAATGGTCCTCTTCCAACTGGCTCTTTTCTCCTCACCCTGATCCTTTCTTCTCATTTGTTATCCCTTGCCCTTTGGGGTTTTGTTTATTAGTTCCTTTTTTTCTCTCCAGCTTTTATGTGGTTATATAAATCTTCCCATCTTTTTTTTCCTCTCAGTTAGTCAAGAAGATCCCCTCTTCCTGTCCTTCCTTTCTACTAGTACGGTTAGTTTTTAAAATTTCATTTTCTATACCCCTTTCCAAAAAGGATTTCTCTTACTCTCTTCATAATCCACCCTCTGTCTACTCTAGATGCTCATTCTTTCATTCATGACCCCTAAATTATTTGTTCTCTTTCTTTTCTCCGTATTTCTCATGAAATCTCTTAAGGTATCAATTCTAGGGTCTCTCCTCTAGGTGGGTTTCTGCCACTGACTTGTAGACTTTGCCCGGTGGATTCTTCTTTTCCATTGTGCCTCATTCCCAAAACAATGCCAATTATTGCAGGTGTCAGAGAAGACAATGCCCCATTGGTAGGGACTCCCTCCTACCATGTTTGTGATTATGCAGCCTGCTACTGATCTATACTCTTCCCTGGTTTCCTTTCTCCCCCCATTTTCTTCAAAATCTCTCCTCCCTGAGTGCGTGCACTCCTACTCCAGATGCCAGCTGCCTCCAGGGCTGCTGCCCACTATTTTTTACTATGCAGGTCACAAATTCTGCTCTCTTAATTCTTATTTCTCTTTTGAACTACTCAGGAACAATGTGCTGTGGTTCCAGGTTGTTCTCCTCAAATTTCACAAAGTCCTCTATCTCATTAAGAGAAGAATCATTTTCTTCTGTTTTGTAATAATTTATTCATAAATGACTCACTAGATCTTTAAGCTATGTTTTCTGCTGTTGTTACTGTTTTCTCTATTGATTTATCTACTTATGTTCAAGGACTTTTTAGTTTTCTTCTCGAAATCTTTGAAAATTTCAGTCCCCTCTCCTCAGCCTGCTCCATTTTCTCCTGTTGCTCACTTTCTGACTCCCTCCCTTCTGACTGTGGTTTCCTTAGGAGCTAGACCTTGAAATATCTTAACTTCCTTCCACACTGGGCAATTCATGGTTCAACTAGCCTGGGTCTTTACCCCAAACAACTTCTGGGTGGTCAGAACTGACCCTAGCGGGATGTTGTGCTTTTTCCATCAGGTTTAGTAAAGTGGGCTCCTTATACACACCATGTTGTGTCTTATCCTGTCCTGCTTCCTGTTAATCAGTTCTTTGACCTGGTATGAGCAGTTTAGAACTTTGCAGCATTGGTGCTACAGGGTTATCTACCCTGGCACTGGCTCTACTGGTATTATAGGGTTATCTGTCCTGGTACCTGCTTTTCATATCTTTACAGCACTGGTTCTATGGGGCTGTATGGGGCTGTGGTCCCTGGCAGGCTTCTGCTCCTGAATGGTTACAACCATGCTGTCTGTCATGGCCAGGGCAAATTTCCACAGCCTGGAGTCAGGGTCTCCATGACTCTGAAAAGAAGGGAGGAGGGAACAGGTTCTTGGGGGTGGTTTGTAAGCCTGTGTCATGTCCTTGGGTCTGTGTCTCACTGCCAGTAGTATGGGAGGTGGGGGAAGGATGCCAAGTAAACTCAAGGTGAATGACCGTCAGTTCTTAGGTGAGTTGTTTATTTGTTTGGTTGATTGGGGGTTTTTTTGGGGGGGGGGGCAAATTTTTTTTTTTAATGTTTTTTAGGATTCTAGGTAGCCTATGCCATGGAGACAGTTGAAGTTGCTTTCATCTTTGAAAGCACATAATTTTTGTTTTGGAGAGATCTAAGAGGTCACGAGGATCAGACAAAATATCTAGTCCTTTATCTTGTTGCTCACATGACCCAGAAGTCTCTCTCCTTGTGTTTTAGGTTTTTTCAACTCAGTTTTCTTCCTCCCAAGATCTCTGATGGTTTTAGTTTTTGTTTGATTTTTTTCCCCCTTATATTCCTCTATCACTCAACTTCTGACTCTTCCTCCACTGAAGGCAGGTCTCCTAGTGACTGTATCTCAATAACGTCTCAGCCTCCTCCCAATCTGAAGGATTTACTTTTCACTGCCCTCAGTACCTGCCTCAAGAGGCTTCTGGAGGGAAAGGAGTGGTCTTTTTTCCTTCAGGTCTGGTACAGCCCCACATATACACATGCTAACACTGTGGCCCACTTTCCCTTGTTCCTTCTCTGGCTAAAAGCGGTCACCATTGGAAAAGTTAAAGCCTCTTCCTTCCTACAGCTATTCTTCTTCCACCAGTAGGTGGGCAAGAGTAGAAGTCTGCTGCATTGTCACAGAACAGTGGAGGTGAGGGCAGGATAAACTGATAAGAGTCTGGAGTAGCAGCAAAGAAAATGTTGGATCCTAGAGAACAGGACAGTAGACGTGGAGAATTGGGACTAGTGGGAAGTGGAAGGTGCTGGAGATTAGCATTCTCTGTTACCTTTAGACCTCTTTGTTCTCTTGGCCTGTGGAAATAGCTGTAATTGATTCTTCTCTGAGGCGTAACTCTTCTTTGGGGAGAGTTTTTGAGAGTTAGTGAGGACTAGGAAAAAATGTCTAGTCCTCCCATCTTATTGGTCATGTGATCTGAAGTCCTTCTTGACTATTTCAACTAGAATGTTTCATAGGTATTTCAAATTCAACATTTTCAAAACAGACTTATTATCGTTTCAAGAAAACCCACTTTTCTTCTGAACTTTCTTATTTCTATCAAATCATTTTACATGTATATACTGGCTTGCTATTTAAAAGAATCCTGGTCATAGATCTAATCATATTGCTCCTCTACTCAAAAAAACACAAGTAGTTCCTTTTTTTTTTTCAACTCTTGCCTGGCATGCAAAGCCCACTAATATCTGACACCATCATGCTTTTGCAGAGATCTCATATTACTCCCCCACACGATGTACTTCATTACATACCTTATAGACTAGACTGCAAGCACCCCCTCTCCTTTCCTGTCTTTGTGCCTTTTTCTTGGTATTTCCTATGTCTGGAATGCTCTCCCTTCCCTTGCCTGCCAAGTTCCTATCCATCCATTAAAACCCAGTTCAAATACAACCCCCTCCACAAAGCCTTACTTGGTGTTTCCTCCCTAAATCTCTAAACCTTTTTTTTTTGTAATCACCCTTCCCCCAGGCCTCATCTAACTTGTGTTTTTGACTTTTCTATTGCATTGATCACCTATTATTGTGTGTTAGCTGTCTGTGTATGTTTAGTTCTCCTATGCCATAAATAATAGGAGAGGAAGGACCAATAATGCCCCCACAGTATGCTGTGTAGGTGCTTAATACAAGTTTTTTGAACTGCTGAAGTTTTTGCTCTGATGAAGACATTGAAGAAGTTCCACTGTGCAGACTATTATATGAAACACAGTGGTCTGATAATCTAAATCAGGGTGCTATGTACACAGTAGGAATTTGGTAAATAACTGTCGAATGAAAGGGGGAAAAAGAAATCTACAAAAATGGGGGCCAGCAAGATAAGTCAAACTAGTTTTTAAACTAAGGGCTCCTTTCATTTTTAAAAACTAATTTATTGGTATCTTCATTTTCCAGTATCCCCTCCCCTGTACCGTCTTTTAAAAAAAAAAGAGAAAAGTACTTCAGCAAACTAATTAGCACATTAAAAACAAACAAACAAACAAACAAACCCCAAAACCTTTAGATTGACAGGTAGACCTTGTCAAAGCAGGTAAAAAGAGATTGGGGGGGAGGGGGCGGTGCACAAGGAGGAGGGGAAGGGGGAGTTGGGAGTGATGAAGAAACATTAGTAAATGGATAAAATCAAAGTGAGTGATGGTGACCAAAAAAAAAAGAGAGAGAGAGAGAGAGAGAGAGAGAGAGGCCACACCCTTAGTTCTCCCAGAAGAGGTTAGGGAAGAAGGATTAAAGTTGCAAAAAAATGTTTTAGGGCAGGGGTGGGAACCCTGCAGTTTTGAGGCCACATGTGGCCTTCTAGGTCCTCAAGTGCAGATCTCTGAGTCCAAACTTCACTTGGATTCAGTCAAAGGGCCACACTTGAGGACCTAGAGGGCCACATGTGGCCTCAAAGTCATAGGTTTTCCACTTCTGTTTTAGGGGATAAGCAAGAAGGAAGTCAAAATTGGAAAGTCAAAGCTATTCTTTTAAATGAAAGGCACTTCCTGAGATTTCCTCCATAGGGCCGTTACGTCTCCTGACTTCATTTCATTTTCCTTGGGGAAGGATCAGTAATTTCTTACAAATGTTTATTAAGTGCCTGCTCTAAGTCCAGACTGGATGGTAATCCCTTTGGTGGAAACAAGACATGAAAGGCAAAATCCTGGCCCTCAAGAAACTTTCATTTTGGTTGGAGAAATAAGTCTAATGTGCATATAATAAACAGAAAAGCAAGCTATTATGATCAGTTGCCAAGTAAAAGAAAGAGTCCCAACAAGAAGGGAGAGATACTGAAGCTCAGAATATCTGGTGAAAGGTTTTTGGCTACATGAAAGTGAAATGAACTATTGTCCTGATAGGAATACAGACTGATTTTGAGGAATAACAAATTAATTTAAAAATTCATTGATTAAAGGCCTACATTGTGTTGGTGAAATGCAAATGGTAAGGAAGGGAAGGGTAGGAGAAATATTTATTAGTAGTAATCAACTATATTGGTGGTTTGGCACAGGAACTGTGATTTAATTAATATAGCAAAATCTCAATGTGGAAATATCCAATACCAAGGCCCTGCCTGTTCTGCAACTTCGAATCTGAGAAAGCTTAGTGAGAGTAGTACTGAGAGATAAGATGATTCTACCTTAAGATGCAAAGTCAGTAAATCCCAGAGGTAAGACCTGAATCCTGGCCTTGCTGACCCTAAAGTCTGCTCTCTATTAATTACAAAACTGCTTCAGATAAATTAGAGAGAAGATTTAAAGATTCCACATAGATTTCAAGCCTGGATGCCTGAAAGAGTGAATGCTTGCACCATTGACAAAAACAGGCATGTCAAGTCACACTGCCAATTTCAGGGAGATCAGGGATACGCGTTTAAACAACCCTAAATTGGAAGACAGAGCACAACATTCAGCTAGAAATATCAGCATAGATAATTGGAGCTTAGGAGACAAACCTAGGTTAGAATATAGATTCGAGGGTCAACTTCATGAGAATGTTGGTGGGAGGTATGAGAGAAGATTAATTATCTCAAAAAGTGGAGGAAAGAGTTGGGTATTAAGTCCTGAGAGGAATGCCCACAGCTGGGGAAGGAGGAAGAGGAGACTCCAAAGTGATAGATTACCACTAGAGTAAAAAGTGAACAACTGTATCATGCTACCATGACAGGAAAGTGAGGCTTTCCAGAAAAATATTTTAAGTCAAATTTATGCATCCTTTCTATAGTCCAGCTATTATTCAGCAAGATTCACGGAAAGGAGAATGGACCCTATCAGGGAGCACTGAAGAGTTAATAAATGTTTTATCAAAGACTTCCTAGAGTTTAGGAATTAAATGTCATTGTTCTTTAAAATCAGGAAGCTTTTATTGTTGCCAATTGGATACTTCAGAGCAAGTTAAAGTATCTTCCTGGAAATACAGTAAGATTCAACTGTTTCCCAGAAAATAAGCTATTCTAGGTTTCAAAGGAGCTTTAATATAAACCAGGGTGAATTTCTTTGTTTAAATAATGGCATAAAAGAAGCCTAGAGACTTACCTCTGTGTGTCTTTGATGTAGTGCATTGTATTCTTTCTTCAACTCTGATTCTCGCTCCTCAAGTCTGCTAACTGAAATGGAGACAGAGACAGATCAATATCACCAAATTATACAAAACCTACCTGGAAAAAAGCTAATCTTGAAGTCAGAAATCAGGTTTACCGACCCCTAATTATCTCTAGGACCCAATATTCTAGTTGATTTCCATGAAGAATTGAGTGATCTAATCTCTTCATTCTGAATTCAAAATTTGAGAAAGAAACTATTTTTAAAAATTATTGCTAAGGATTCATTTTCTTAATGTAATTTAATATAAAATAAGTCATTGGCTTTGCCATGCACTTAATGCCTCTGAAAAAAATCACCTGTTTTATCAAACCATTCTTAAAAATCCCTATGGAGACCTCCCTGTCCTAACTAAAACACCAAATAATGATATTATGAACACCAGAAAGTCATCTTTTTTCACTATGTAATGATTCCTGAAAGTATCGACATTTATTTTTTACAAGCTCTTTTTTCTTCTCATGCTTTACTCTCTCTGCATTTATCCCCTTGCAAATTTGGCTCCCTCTACTGATGCTTTTTGGTAAATGCATTATACTTCAGTTTGGTCATTTGATACTGTGGAATGTTTCTCAAAGAACAAAGTTTAAAGAAAAACTAAACCAAAGGAATATTCTGTTAAGCATTTGCACTATGCAGAGAAAGACCTATAAAGAAAAAAACATTCTTGATTAAAATTAAGTACGCTTTCCTAAAATGGAATATTCCAAGTGGAGTCAACTTACCAATAATTGATCATATCCCTGTGTACAACACAGCATCATACAAAGCACTTTAGGGGCACAAACAATAAACTATGGTTTTCATTCTAGCTAGGAAAATAAGATATATTTCACACAAAACAATAAGTGAAAAATAAAAGCTAACAAATATAAACAAATATCATTGCACAAATACCTGCTACAAGCCAACAGCTGCTATAGGAAAGCACAGAGAAGGGAGAAATCAATGTGGGGTGAGGCAATCAGAAAAGGCTTTCATGATCAAGATGGGGATCAAGCAGTACCTTAAAAAACCTGGCAGGTAAGAAGAGTATTCAAGGTGACAGGAATTACACAAGCACAAGGATAGAGGAAAAAGTAGGCATGACTTATAAGGGCAGTACAGAAAAGCTTGACAGGAGGAGAGGTTTAATGCTCAGAGGTAATGGGAAAGGAGTTTAGTAATTTAGGAGGAGGATAAGATAAAAGACTAATCTGGCAACAATATGTCAGATGGGTTGGAGAAGAAGAGACTTGAGCCAAGAAAACAATGAGTAGTGGTAACCCAGACATGATAGGGAGAGCCTGTATGAGGATGACAGCAGTGGGAATAAAAAGGATAAAAATCTAAAAAACATTTGAGTGATAAAGACCTCAGAACAGGCCTCTGATAAATATTTGTTGAATTAAAAGGGGAAATGGTGTCTGGGAATATTGAGAGAATGGTAATATCATTGAAACAAATGAAAAAGATGAGAAAGGAAACCAGTTTGGAAGACAAAGGGGTTTTTCTGTTTTTGTTATTCTAAACTTAAGAAATAAACCAAGTATTTCCATAACAAAGTAGAATAGAAAAAGAGAGGATTACACATGAAACTGCAAATTTATTAAGTACAACTTGCTTTTCTTTGTAAACATAATAAAGCTATTATGTAACATTTTTTCCTTTCCCCTCCAAGATGTCTACCACTAGACAGACAGACATACTCTCTCTCTCTCTCTAAATATATATACACACACACATATATAATTTATATATGTATATATGTAAATACATACTATACATGCTTCTACTTATCAGTTCTTTCTCTGGATACAGATAGCATCTTCTTTCATAGGTCTTTTTTTGTTAATTTGGGTATTCGTGATAGTCAAAATGACTTGGCTACTCAAAGTTGTTAAAACAATATTGCTGTTACTATATACAACATTCTCTTGGTTCTGCCATTTTGCCCTTCATTATTCTGTGCAAGTCTTTCCATGTTTTTCTAAAATCATCAAGCTCATCATTTCTTACAGCACAGTAATATTCCACCACAATCATATACTACAACTTGTTCAGCCATTCCCCAACTGATGATCATTCCTGCATTTTCCAGTTCTTTGTCCCCACAAAGAGAGCTGCCATAAATATTTTAGAACATATGGGTTCTAAGGAGGGACAGGGTCAAAAGAAAGAATAGAATAAATGGGGGGGCGATAGGATGAAGGGAAATATAGTGAGTTTTTCACAACATGACTATGAAAGTGTTTTGCATGACTACACATGTATAACCTGTATCGAGTTGCTTGCCTTCTTAATGAGGGTGGGTGGGGAGGGAGGAAGGGAGAAAATTTGGAACCCCAAATTTTAAAACAAAAGTTAATAAAAAAAATTGTTTTCACATGCAACTGGGAAATAAGACATACAGGAAATGGGGTATAGAAATCTATCCTGCCCTACAGGAAAACTGAAGGAGAAGGGGATAAGAGAAAGGGGGAGAGAGAGAAGAAAGATTAGGGGTATTCAGAATGCATGCCATCTTGGGGTGAGGGGAGGGATGAGATGGGGAGAAAATTTGGAATTCAAAATCTTGTGGAAGTTAATGTTGAAAACTAAAAATAAATAAATTTTAAAAAAAAGAACATATGGGTTCTTTTCCTTTTTCCCTAATCATTTTGGGAAACAGACCTAATGGTGGTATTGCTGGGTCAAAGAGTATAGGAAGTTTTTAAACTCTTTGAGCATAATTCCAAATTGATCTCCAGATAAAGAGGTTTTTAAGTTCGGTTTTAGATACACTAAGTTTAAGGTGATGGCAGGAAATCCAATTAGAAATGTGAAAAAATGGTTTCTGAGAGCCTGGAATACTGGGAGAATGGTAGTTATCGTTGAAACAAATGAGGAAGATGCAAAAAGAAATCAGTTTGGATGACAAAGAAGTTTTTAGTTCAGTTTTGGATATACTAAGTTTAAAGTGATGGTAGGAAATACAATTAGAAATGTGTTATAAGTAGCTAAAATTACAGGACTATATCTATGTAGAGAGATCAGGCTCCATAAATCTGACATAACAAGTGATAAAGATATAAAGAACAGATGAACTCTCCAAAGTAGAGAGCTGAAAGGCTAATGCATGCAGGACACCAAGAATATAAAATGGCAGATGTAAAATAGAAGGGTGGGAGGAAAATAAAAACAAGAGTGTCATGAAAACCAAGAGATGAAACATTTGAAGAATGTACTCTACTCAACCAGCTAAACTCAGTGCTTCTACTTCCTTTCCTTTCATCCTCTTCTAAAACTTTGGCAATCTGGCTTCTGACTTCATCATTCAAGTGAAACTATTCTCCAAAGCTACCAATGATCTTAACTTCCAAATTCTATTGGTGTTTTCTCAATTCTCGTCCCTACTGACCTCTTGGTCTGACTACCCTCTCTTCTTGAATACCCTCTCTTCTCACTGAGGCAGGGAGGTTGCATGGTGGATAGAGTGCAAAGTCAGGAAGACCTGAGATCAAATCTAGCCTCAGATAATTAGCAGCTGGGTAACCCTGAGCAAATCACTTAACCTCTCTCTACCTCAGTTTCCTCAACTGTAAAATGGGGATAATAATAGCACCTACTTGCTCGGGTTGTTGTGAGGATCAAATGAGATATTTGTAGTAATTAAAGCAGTGCCTGGCACATAGTAAGAGCTTTAAAAAATGCTTGTTTCCTTCCTTTGTCTCTCAATCCTCCCTTGGTTTTCCTCTTACCTGTCTGCTCCTTCTTAGTCTCCTTTACTGCATTTCATCCATGTCACCCCTACTCACTGTGAGTATCTCCCAGAGTTCTGTTCTGGGCCTTCTTCTCTTTCTTCTTTATACTCTCTCACTTGTTGATCTCAACAGCTCCAAAAGTTTTAATGATCTTCTCTACACCAATAATTCCCAGATCTATAAATGCAGCCCACCTCTCAAAGAATCTCTTGAGCTGTAGTCCTGCATTATCAATAGTCTATTCAATTCAACATTTTAAACTATCCAAAACAGATCTCATTTTCTTCCCCTTGCACTCCCAAATCATCCCTCACCTTCTCAATTTCCCCATTACTGTTCCAGGCACCATTTCCTTTCAGTCATCCAGTTTTACAACTCCAGTGTCATCCTTTAACACTTTTACTCCATATGTCCAATTGGAAGCCAAATTTTGCCATCTATTTATCCACATGTTGGATATATATACATGACACCTTCTCTCCACCCACACAGAAACCACCCCAGTTCAAAGGCCCATCACCTCTTAAAATAGTGTCCTAAGTGGTCTCTCTACCTCCAAAGTGTCTCTCTATTCTAATTCATTCTCCATACAACTGTCAACCTAATTTTCCCATAGTGTAGTTCTGACCTTACCCAATCTTCAGTGGTTCTCTATTACCTCTGGGATCATATATAAACTCCGCTGTTTGACTTTCAATGCCCTTCTCAACCTGCCACTTCCTACCTTTCCAGTCTTCTCACTTTAATTCTTTCCCTAATTACAGTCCAGCCAAATTGCTCTTGACTTGCTGTTCCTCAGACAGAACATTCTACCTTCCATCTCCATGCCTTCTCAATGATTGACCCTTATGCCTCTCCCTCTCATCTTCACTTTTTAGGAATGTCTGATTTTCTTCAAGACTCAGATCAAATGCCACCTTTTGTAAGAGGCCTATCAGTCCCACCAGCTGTTAGTGCCTTCCCCTATAAGGTAACATACTCTATAGATATCTTATATGTAGCTATTTACATATGTGTAACCCCAGTTCCATTAGAGGAATGTAAGCTCTTTAAAGATAGGAACTGTTTATGCTTTTTTCTTTGCATCCCCAGAGCTCAGAACAGTGACAAAATAAATACTTACTAACTCACTGAAGGGGTGATCAATGGCATTAAATACAAAGAAAAGCAAGAGGACACTAGCCTCAGAATGATCAATGGATTTGACATGGAGGCTGCCACTGCAATGTTAGCTAAAGAAGTTTCAACACAATGGTAGGAAAAGAAGCCAGGTAATAGAGGAGTAGTATGTTAGCAAATAAAGGTAGACATTTCTTTGGAGTTAGGCAGCAAAAGGAAGGAGAAAAACCAGAATATTAGAATGGGTTTCTGGGTCAAATGAAGAGGATTTTTTTGAAATAAGGAAGACTTTTATGTCTGAAGACAAAGGCAAAAGGAAAGAAACTAGCAGAGAAAATAACTGAAGGAATATTCTTCTGCCTTAGGAAAGACAAAAGGCTTAGGATTTACATCAGACAAGAAGAACAAAGGTATTCCTCTGAGAAGGGAGAGAACTATGAGAGAGCAACTATAAAGGAAATAAGAATGAACTCATACCAATGATATCTTAATTGTCAAATCCAATGGCCTCTTCTCAATCCTCATTCTTCCTGAACTCTTTGCAGCATCTAACACGGTTAACCAAATCATGCCAACATGGATACTCTTTCCTCTCTGAGTTTTCACAACAATGATATATCTCTTGGCTTTCTTCTTACCTGTCTGACCACTCCTTAGTCTCCTTGGCTAGATCATCAACTATATCCTGCCCTCTTACTGTGGGTATACCCCAAATCTATTTTCTCACTATAGTCTATCTTAATAATCTAATCAGCTATAGATATCCAGCTTTAGTCTCTCTCTTGAGAATCAATCCACGTTACCAACTCTATCTCTTGGATATCTGGAACTGGATATCCCATAAGCACCTACAACTCAGTATATGAACAGACCTCATTATCATTTTCCCAAAATCCAACCCGCTTTCAAACTTCCTTGTTTTGTCAAGAGGACCACCATTCCATCAGTTATTCAAGTTTGAGAACTCGACACCATCCTCAATTCTCCATTTTCCTCCATTTCTTACATCTGCCTCCTCTATACTTACATGGCTACCACTCTAATTCAGGCCCTCATTACCTTTCTTCTGGGTTACTGCAATACCTCCAAATTGGTCTCCCTATCCAATCCATTCCTCCACAGAGCCACAGTGATATTCCTAAAGTACACTTCTGACCATATTACTCTTTCACTCAACAAACTCAAGTGGTTCTTTATTGCCTCCAGGATCAAATATTAGTTTCTGCATTTTAACATTTAAAGTTCTTCAGAATCTAGTTCTAGCCTCCCTTTCCAAGTTTATCACACTTTACTCACCTTCCTACACCTGCTAGTGCAGCAACACTGGCCTTTTTGCTATTTTTCAAGTAGGACACGACACTGCACTTTTCCATGACTCTGTATAGGCAAAATTCCTAAGGCCTGGAATATATTTCCTCCTCACTTCTGCCTCTAAAAATCCATAGCTTCTTTTCTTTTCTTTTTTTTTTTTGGTTTTGTTTTTTTGGATAGGCAATCTTGCCCAGGCCCACACAGCTATTAAGTGTTATGTGTCTGAGGCTGAATTTGAACTCAGGTCCTCCTGAATCCAGGGCCGGTGCTCTATCCACTGCACCACCCAGCTGCCCCTCATAGCTTCTTTCAAAGCTCAGCTCAAGCACCATTTTCAACATGAGTCCTTTACAATGTTTCCCAGTTCTTAGTGCCTCTTTTACATGCCTAGAAATTGGCTTATATTTACTTTGGGTATATTTTGTACTTTCTTATGCTTACACACATTGTTTTCCCTGGTAGACAGTCAGCTTCTAAAGGGTAAGATCTATCTTTGTCTTTGTATCCCTGGAACCTAGTATAATGTCTGACTCGTAACAAGTGTTTTATAAAGGCTTGTTAACTGTAACTGGGCAAATCAGAGGCTTGATTTTCTTAGTGAAGCACTATTTTATAAAGTTTAAGGTTAGATGGAAAATTGTAGCTTAATGAGAAAAGTGGTCTCTGCCACTCTTGGCAATAAGCCAATTGGTCAATAAAGGATTACTAAGTATCAAAGTATCTACCAAGTCAAAGAAATTTTAAAGGAAGATCACTAACTCTGTATTCCTTCATTGAAAACAGAGCCCATACTCTGTCTGATATTTGGTTCCAAGTATTTTTTAAGTATCAAAAAAACTTGTCTGGCCAGTTTTGCTTTTTAAGGCATTCTTCTCCTCATTGACTTTTTGGACCTCTTTTGCCATTTGGGTTAGGCTATTTTTAAAGTGTTATTTTCTTCAGTTTTTTTGGGGTCTCCTTTAGCAAGCTGTTGACTTGTTTTTCATGATTTTCTTGCATCACTCTCATTTCTCTTCCCAGTTTTTCCTCTACTTCTCTTACTTGCTTTTCAAAATCCTTTTTGAGCTCTTCCATGGCCTGGGACTGATTCATATTTTTCTTGGAAGCTCTGTATGTAGGAGCTTTGACTTTGTTGTCTTCTTCTGGTTGTAGGTTTTGATCTTTGTTACCAAAGAAAGATTCTATGGTCTGACCTTTTTGTGCAGTTTGCTCATGTTCCCAGCCAATTACTTGAGTTTTAAACTCTTTGTTAAGGTAGCGATTTGCTTCCAGTGTGGAAAATGTATTATCCCAAGCTTCAGGGGTTTTGTGTAGCTATTTTCAGAGATACTTCTAGGGACCTGTAAATTTTCAGTTCTTCCAAGTTGGTATGATCAAGGGTGAGGTGTTTACTCCTTTCCTGGCCTGTGCTCTGGTCTATGAGTGACCACAAGCATTCTTTTCTGCCTTGGAACTGTGAGGACGATTCCTTCTCCACCATCACTACAAGCTCCGCCATACCAGCACTCCTCCTTGCCCCAGGATCGCCACCCAGAACTGTGACCCAGATCCAAGCACGAGCAAAGCAAGAGAATCCTGCACCAGCAAAGAGATCCCTACAATCCCCTCTGATCTGTCACTCAATTCCTCAGTCTGTGGGTTGGAAGCTCCAGAAGCAGCCACCACCCAGACCCACGTGGGGACTGTGGCTGGGACCAAGCTTCTGTCCCACCGCAGTCACAGACTTTTCCTACCGACCTAAGTTGTCTTTGGCATTCGTGGGTTGAGAAGCCTGGAAACTCCCACAGCTGCCTGTTATTCAGTCCTCCAAGGGCTGCACCAGGTTCACTGAGGCCTGTTTTGCCTGCATGCACACACGGAACTTGCATTCCTCTCCCCACCTGGCGTGATATACCTTTCCAATCACCCATCTAGGTTGTCTTGGGCTGGAAATTTGTTCCACTCTGTCTTTTTGTGGGTTCTGCTGCTTTAGAATTTGTTTAGAGCCATTTTTTTTACAGGTATTTGGAAGGGTTTGGGGGAGAGCCCAAGCAAGTTATTGCTTTTACTCCACCATCTTAGCTCTGCCCCCCCAAAAAAACTTTGTTTGGAAGAAGGGACTATAGGTTATTACATCTCATGCAGAAATTAATTCCTGCTATTCTAATTAATCATTTCTTTTCCCTTTAGCACATTATCTATTCTGGTCTCTACTTCTTTATCCCTCCCTTGTCATACATCAGGCAAATCTACTCAATTAATGGTCATGTAACATTCTTATAATCACCTCAAACTGATAAATGATGAACCACCTACCCATTCTCTTTCTCCCTTTTGCTTTCTTTTTTTTCTTTTTAAGGCAATTGGGGTTAAGTGACTTGCCCAGGGTCACGTGTCAAGTGTTTGGTCTGAGGCCAGATTTGAACTCAGGTCCTCCTGACTTCAGGGCCAGTGCTCTATCCACTGAGCCACCTAGCTGCCCCCTCTTTTTCTCCTTTTCAAAATGTACATTGATCTAAAAAATGATCTATACTGTCACTGGCATTAGCATACATTTTATATAATCACACAGATAATGGCAGCAGATAATAAGGCAACTAGATGGCTCAGTGGATACAATGCTGGGCATAAAGTCAGGAAGACCTCAGTCCAAATCCAGCTTCAGACACTTACTAGCTGTGTGACCTTTGGCAAGTCATTTAACTTTTGCTGGCCTTAATCCTCTGGAGAAGGAAATGGCAAACCACTCCAATATCTTTGCCAAGAAACCCCCATGGACAGCATGGTTCACAAATTCACGAAGGGTCAGACATGAAACAACAACAATAGCAACAGCAACAGTAACAACTACTACTACTATTAGCAGCATGGGGACAACCAACTCAGCTTGCTTCTGGCCTCAATACTATCTTTTTATACAGATTTAGGACCAGTTTAATAAATCTAAATGGAACCAGAGTATGCCTACTATGTTCCATATAATTTTTTAACTTAACCTGTAATTTCACTGGTATAGAAACTCCCTCTTATGATGTAAATTAGTAACCACTCACATGAGGAGTCTTCTCAATGATAAAAGGATGGAGAATCAGTCTAAAGGATGTTAAAATCTTACAAGAAGAGTAAAGGAAAAAACCTAGTACGCCCTGGCCTTTAGAAATCTGGATTATCAACATAAAAAAAATTTAAATTATCTTTGTGCATTCAGCAATTAGAGACATATAAACAGGTTTTGACTGAACTTTGGTTTTGAGGGAAGGAGCTCATGGACTCAGTAACAGCACAAGTAAAAAAGACAATGCTGACCAGGCCAGACATTAACAGGCTATACATGGGACCCATAAGACAGTGAGTCCTACATTGGACTGTGAGCTCCCTCATAGAGGGTGAGCAGGTTTTGCTTGTCTTTATATCCCCAGCACTTAGCACAGTGCTTAATAAATGTTTAGTGCCTGACTGACTGGTCTCTAACCCAGTGGTCCTACTGGACGAATCTTTCTGAGATTAGGGCAACAGATGAATATAATGGAAGTGGAAATGAGAATGAGAATTGGACATCTTAGAGGGTGGTAAGAGAGCCACAAGCGGGCTGTCTCACCACCGAGGAACTTAGGAGGCTGAAACAAACAACCTAATAAGCTTTTACAACAAAGATCAGCATGGGTATGAGCAAATTGGACCAACTCCATAGCTTCTCCAGGCTACAGAGTTCTCTCAATTTGGAGAACTCACAGATTTCCTTTTGCAAATCAAGTTACATCAGTTAAAACCCTGGATTGTCCCTTTTAGATGACTAAGATACAGAATTTTGAGTAACTGGCCCCAAAAAATGAATTCCCTCTGCCCCTAGTCTCCTGAGTACCAATAATGGCAGGGGTAAATTTTCTAAAAGAAATGGTTTTGGTGGACTGCATTTGCCCACCACCAAAACTCTTACAGAATAGATCCTTCTTCCTTATGAGTTCCCTGTATTATCTCTGACCGGGGTCATTTTTCTGAGAAGGTCCTAAATTTGGTCTGTCTTTAAATAATTGCAGGGAAAATAGAACATTCAACTGGAAGAAAGGGGATCCCTTAGCTGACTTGGTGGTAATCTTGAGTCCCTGTATAAAGGTGAGAGGGAAGTCATTATCAATCCTCCAGAGAAAAAAAGGGGCAGCTCCTGAACTGAGGAATCTAAAGAGACAAAGATTTGTATATCTCATAATGGGGCTCAGTCCCAGAAAAAGTAAGGTTTTGGCTGGTGGGACAGAGAATACTCAGTAGGCAGCCAGGAAGGAATGAGTCCCATTATCAGCATGGGCCTCAGGATAAGTTGCATGTAAGGAATTTATGACCTCTTTGCTATAGATGAACCTAATAGTACAGTGGAGGTGGGGGGTGAGACGATAGGTCTCAGTGGCTGTCAGAGGTGCTGTCACTGGGGTACTCTGACCCAGATGTTAAAGATCATTTTAGTAACAGTTTTAGGGCTCTATAAATGCTGAAAAGTCCTGGGGCAGCTAGGTGGCGCAGCAGATACAGCACTGGCCCTGAAGTCAGGAGGACCTGAGTTCAAATCCGACCTCAGACCAAACACTTGACACTAAATAGCTTTGTGACCCTGGGCAAGTTACTTAACCCCAACTGCCTAAAAATTTTTTAAAATAAATTTTTTTTAATTTAAAAAAAGAATCTAAAAAAAATTTTTTTTAATTTAAAAAAAGAATCTAAAAAAAAAAAAAAAATGCTGGAAGGTCCCACGAAGGATTTTTGGGACCTTGCCATCAAGTGGTGGCATATGGCAGTAGTGATGCTTATTGTACTGGGCGGGGATGGTCACCCTTTCAAGAGTCTGTTTTCAGGATTTGCTTGGTCCAGAGGAATAGGGCTTGAGCCACTGGTGTTGCTTCCTTAAACCTTAAGCATAAAAATTCCAGACTCCATAGTCTGGCTCTCCATAGAGCCAGGTGCTGGAATTTTAATGAAATTCCTAAGACCCTTTGGGCAACTCTCTGACCTAGCACTGCCAGAATGACAAATGCAGAGGCAGAAGGGAGCAGTGAGTGCATTTCAATTGCCCCTTTTAATATTCTTCTAAATAAATTTATTTTTACTGAATTTTATGGGACATGAGTGTTCCATTTACATTCCAATCCTGTGCCTGAATCACTGCTCTGGCCTGAGCTAGCCCTAGCCCAGAACATGCCCCAAATATCCTTAGGACACAAATTCTGATATTTAAACCTGGTATCTAGAAGAAAGGCAAAAATAAAAATGTCTTTGATTCAATTAGGACTCCACCCATTCTGTACAACCAAACTACAAATCTAAATTCTCCAAATTTTCCTACTCAGTGCCAACTGTTTTAAAACAGATGGTAACAAATTCAGTTTTGTGAAACAACAGGAGATAGAAGAAATGAAACTTTGAATGTCTAGAAAATAACTTTTAATCTAGATAAGTAGAAACAACTTGGTTTCACTTATTTTAGCTATCAAGAGGAGAAAGGAGATTTTTTTTTTCACTTATGGATTTTAGTTGTGGAAAGAGCCTGAAAGATCACCTAATTCAACCTTTCCAATTTTATAGATGAAAAAATTGAGAAGCAGAGTGATCAGGTGATTTAACTTATGTCACACAGCTAGCTAAAATAGTTTCTTATGAAATGATAAATTTTGGAATTGTACTTAATTTGGAAAGATGTCTATTATATGAAGAAAAAGTTCATTTGGCAAATACACAATGACTACCATGTTTATTTTATGTTCTCCACACAGTCTCACGTTTATGGTACCGACGAAAATGTAAGCTCAAATGAGGCTTATCTTATTTACCTGTAACATTACAGTCACAAAACACCTAACAAAAATGTATGAGGATTTAATCAATTGCTATTTCCTAGCGCCAACCTTCTCCAAGAAAAGAAACCTAGAAAGAAGTTTGAAATTATGGCTCACAGAATTCTGCCCATTTATTATTTATTTCAAGGGCTTCCTTTTATAGTACAAATATCTGGTTGGAAATACCTGGGTTCCTAAAAATCAGAAATTCATTTCCAACAAAAAAAGAAATGTTGACACCTCAATGTTAACTTAGCATGTTATATAACTCCCTCAATGCCCCCCCCCAGCCCTGTGCAAGTGTTCTCAAGAGTGTATTAAACTCCAGAAGTCAGACGATCAGCATTCCAATACTTGTGTCAACAGCACCAGGTCAGATTCCACAGTTCAGCACTCATAGCTAGCAACCAGCTCTATACTCACCCTAAACTTAACTGTAGGTAGAGGGTATCATTTGGCTAAAAAGATCTTGGTAAGTGAGATTAAATAAGGTAGCATTTTACTGCCTCTGTATAAACAATATGTTTCCCACTTCGCTGTCTCGGAAAAAAAAAAAAAGGAAACTCATGTCTTATCTACTTTTAAAAAGTAAATTTATCAGTAGTTAACTTATTTATGATTAGCCATGAAATTTGTCATTTTATACTCCTATACAGAGATGCATAAACCTTAGCAGTTATTGTACCAACCTATAAGAGATTAATAAATATTAATTGCTAGGAAATAACTAGGGGTCAAATGTAGCACCACTTAAGCTGTCATTTATCTTAAGACCTCAGTGGATCTAATAACCATTCGATCTTTTATAAGGCAACAGTAAGAAGTAGTGCTCCCTTACTATAAAGGCTGAGATGAAAGGAATTCAGTTAAACTCACAAGGAAGAAAAATCAGAAAGTCTTTAATTCCCTCCCAGATTTGCACTCTGGTGTCTGTTCTACTCCCAGTAGATTACCTAGAATAAACTCTTTCCAGAAAAGTGGGCACATTTCTGGTTGTCTCTAGCTTTCAGATCAAAAGAATCTAAAAAATATCACCAAATATCACAATTTAGATCATCCAGAAGCTATTCTTCAATCTAAGTATCAAGAGTATTTGATTTAAGGAACTATGACTGTGACTATAAAGATAATTCTAATCTTTAAAAAAAGCCTATCCTCTCCTCCACCCATCCTACCCCATTCCCTATGATTAGGAGCAGCGGTAGATATCAAAAGATATACAAAGATACAGAAAAATCTCAAAGGAGATATTCCTGTTGAATATGCATACTATAGAGAAGTACTACTAGCTTCATTATATTAATATATTAAACCTAAAGTGCAGTAAAAACAAATAATTTCTAACAGAATAATTCCCACACAAACTCAAACTACTGAAGAATCTCATTGAAAGACCTAAAGAATCATACTATCCTGTTCTTCAAAATAAGCTACAACCTGAGATTAAGCAGAAACAAAATTATAGCTTCATTAAACCTATCAAAAGTTGAAAAGTCTGGCTTACTTTTTATAAAAAAAATCCACAATTTTCTGAACTGAACAAACCAATTTATCTAAAAATATTTTTTAAAAGATTGAGGAGGACAGTGGGTGGGTAAGAGAAACTAACACATCTCCCCCATTAGAGAATAGCCACAAAGAGAAAATTTTGCTTCCTTTCCAAATTATCCTGGCACACCAGTGTGTGAAAATGAGGGTATGGTTAATGGGTGGGAGGAGGTCTCATCTTTCCAAAAAACAGGTGGATCCAGTTAAGGCAGGAAGAGCTACCTGCTCTGCCTGCTCAAAATCAGAGCTTACCTCCTTAGATTGATGGCTTTTGCCAAGTTTGGAACACCTTCCATCTGTTGTCTTCTGCCCAATCAGACTGCTGATAGGCCTATGGGGGAAGAAAGAGAAACAGACCCGCTAGAAAGCCAAATCCAACTCAAATGCCTTCTCACAAAGAATCATCAGTTCTTACTGTTTAAGGAAGGCAGACAATCCAGCTGTTACTAGGCCTCATAGGATTGACACAAAGCCTTTCAAGAGTTTCTCCTTCAAAAATTTAGCATCAAGTGCCCTAAAAATTAAGGAAAACTCAGACCAAAACAAAACAGTACTTAAAAAACTAAACTCAGACACAAGTCCTCTATGCAGTCTGTAAGCCTAAGGAAAAGTGATTAGATAGACTTTACAAAGTATATTCTAATGATGCAACCTTAGAAACAATAAATATTCAAAAAATGTCTGCATAGACTAACAAATCAGATTCTTGGAAAAGATTAGGCAATGTCAAAGAATCAAAGTTGAGAGGGACCTCTAGATAGCATGTGATCCAGTCCTTCTGCTTTTAGAAGGATAAGTGTCCAAACTATCTATCCAGAAGGTGGACTGACTTTTCTTCTTGTAGGTCTCCAAGTCTGAAGATTCTACAACCTCCTTCAGTAGCACAGTCCAGCTTTTTAAATCACTTTAATGATCGAGAAGAACCTTTTTTATGACCAACCAAACTCTCTTTTGCTTTATACCATAAATCCTCTTATTTCCAGTCTTCCACAAACATACATAACAATTGCTTGGCATCTTCCTTATCCAAAACCTTCATCTATTTGCAGTAACTAAGTCATCCCTTACCCTTATCCGTTCATGGCTACACAACCACAATGCCTTCAAACTGTACTCATAGACAGGACAACTTTCCACACAAAAATTTTTGGCTTTAAGTCCTCTTCATAAATCAGAGCTTTCCCTCCCCATTTAAGGCACAAAGACTTCAACGTCCAAAATATTATAGACTATCTCTTGAGCAAGCTAACAGTAACCAATAAGCAGTTAAATAAGCTTCTTCAGAATTGTGAAATTGCTACCAACAATCTTCAATGATCACTACCTACAGGACAAAGAAATGAAGTCTTACTTTACAAAAAGTACTAAATAAATAAAACCTGAAAATGAAATTGAATCAGAATGATAGGTTGAACATTAATGCACTGTTGGTAGAGTTGTGAACTGATCCAACCATTCTGGAGAGCAATTTGGAACTATGCCCAAAGGGCAATCAAACCGTGCATACCCTTTGACCCAGCAATAACACTTCTAGGTCTGTATCCCAAAGAGATCATAAAAACGGGAAAAGGACCCACATGTACAAAAATATTTATAGCAGCTCTTTTTGTGGTGACAAAGAAATGGAAATCGAGGGGATGCCCATCAATTGGGGAATGGCTGAACAAGTTGTAGTATATGAATGTAATGGAATACTATTGTGCTATAAGAAATGATGAGCAGATGGACTTCAGAAAGACTTATATGAATTGATGCTGAGCAAAATGAGCAGAACCAGGAGAAAACTATAATTATACACAGTAATAGCCACATTGTTTGATGACTGACTTTGATAGACTTGGCTCTTCTCAGCAATGCTAGGATCTAAGACAACTCCAAAACACTCACGACGGACAATGCTATCTACATCCAAATAAAGAACTATGGAGTCTGAATGCAGATGGAAGTTTACTATTTGCTCTCCTTTTCTTTTCTTGTTTTGTTTTATTGTTTCATTCTCGTAGTTCCTTCCATCAGTTCTAATTGTTCTTTAGATCATGACTAATGGGAAAATATGCTTAATATGAATGTATAAGTAAACTCATATTAGACTGCATACCATCTTGGGGAGAGGGAGGAGAAAGAGGGGGAGAAAATTTAAAACTCAAAATCTTATGCAAGTGAATGTTGAAAACTAAAAATAAATAAATTATTTTTAAAAAAAAGAATTATAGGTTGTAGAATGCAAAACCAACTCTAAGATTACATATGTTATCCAACAGGGAAAAAAAGGAATAAAATGTATTTTAAATTAGGGTATGCATTCTCAACAGTCCTAAAGTTGTTTTACATAAAATGTATTAACTTCAGAAATATTCAGAATTTTGTAGAACTAATTTTTATTAAATAGCCATGAACAAGAATTTTAATTATAATAGAAAATGTAAACCATAACATTAGCCAATGCTTATGTGGCTGCAGGACACAAATAAGGTATACCAATGGACTTGTAAATTTTAATTTTTGAAAAAGGTTTAAAAAAGTTTTTTGAAACTGGTACTAATACATGAGTAAAGAAATTGGATAAGGTTAACTTCACAGAAAAAAAAAATAATCCTAAAAGAAATTTGCAAATATGACTAAGGCACCTCCCAAACTTACCTAAAAGTATAAACATAAAATAAGGTATAGTCTAATTAATTTTAAGATAGCAAATGCTACTTTCTCCATGAACCCTTCCTTGAGTCCTCCTAGAAAAAAATACTCTGCTCAGTAAGTATTGAGTTGAAATAGGTATTCAAGTCCACCTGATATTTCTCTCTGTAAACTGATAAACTGACATTCTGGTTCAACAAACTGTCTTTTGCAAGTTAGTTAAGTTAGTATGACGCTATCTCCCAGAGTCTAGGCAAGTTTGATAAAATCAAGTTCCTGACCACACAAATTTGAGCACCAAACCGTAGACTGACCCCTGGTAACACTACCAAGGTGCTAAGAGCACACACAGTTAAATCCTCACCTGAACAGCCACCCACAGAATCTCTTTTCAATTATGTTCATTTCAATTGAATACTGTAAAAGAGTAGGTGAAAATTTATGTAGACCAAAAGTTAGGGAGCAGAGTTAACCTCTTCTTAAGTATTAAAAAGACAGATTTTGGGAAGAAACATCTAAGTATAAGCTTTCAAGCCCTTCAGAATTAACTCCAACATAAAATAAGTCATTACTTAAGTTAGTCAATTTTTTTTCTAAGGTACAAGCCATCCCTCCAAGTCAGTTTATTAGACACATCTATGACAGATACAATGTTGCTATTTCTTTTTTTAAATTTTCATTGCATTTACTTTCTGATCTTTTGGTGGATACAAAGAAAGGTGGGAATAAATGAGTATAATTCTCATTTGTGGCAGAGCTACAAGTGATTCAGTTTTGAAAATTAAAAATATTTCTCTCTGCAGGTGTCAAGAGTACAAATTACATACACAAAACCAATCATCAGTTTCTGCTCTACCTAGGAGTGCTAATCCTAAATGATATTGTCTTTGCATGTTACAAAATAACATGCCAGCCTCTGATCCAACAGTAGCTACGGTCTTAGTCACAATAAAAAAAAGGACCATTATACTAAAATTAGAGCTTTTAGATAAAATACACTATATCCAAAGCAAATTAATGCAGTATAGGAGTTGAGTAAGAAAGGAAGGACAGAGTACAAGGCTCTGCCAGAAACAAATTTCTTTAAAAATTCAATTATAAAACATTTTAAACTTTAAAAAATTTTTTCTCCCAAGTACTTGATTCTAATAATGGCTTCTCACTGAAATGAATGGAAGGCAAAACTTAATGAAAACATGAATACAATACCCTCCCCTCCACAAAATTTATCCAGGGGGAACCACAAGAAAAAAAAAAAACCTACCAGAAATAAAGTCAATGAAGCCAGAGATTGAGAGATGATTCCTCCAAGGGAGAGAAAAGGAGAAAGATACTCCCTTCTTCCCTTCCTATCCTAGAGGCTACTATTATTGCTTTAAATTCTGATCTCCAAAGAAGTTTCAGGTGTCATAGAAGAGGGTAAAAAAAGGAATTTACTACGCCTTTTATACTTGCTCATTATTAGAAATTGACAGCTATTGCCCATTTGATAAATGGTCAAAGGATATGAACAGCAAATTTCAAAGACAGAAATCCAAGCTATCAACAGCCCCGTAAAAAAATGCTCCAAATCACTAATAAAAGAAGAGAAACACAAATTAAATACACTCAGCCTCATCAGATTGGCAAAGATGACAAATAGTGACATGTTGAAGAGGCTATAATAAAACAAGTACATTAAATTCACTGTTAAAAGAACTGAGAATTAGTACAGCCATTCTAGAAAGTAATTTGGAGCTATAAACAAAATGTCATTAAACTGTGTATAACCTTTCACTCAGGAATACCTACTAGGTTATCCCCAAAAGAGATAAAAAAAAAAAAGGCCTCATAAGTTCAAAAATGTCTACAGTAGCTCTTTTTTTTGTGGTGGCAAAGAACTGGAAAATAAAAGGGTATCCATCAACCATGAAAGGATAAATAAATGATGGTTTGAACAAATTATGATCTATGAATTTTGTGCTGTAAAAAATGATGTCAGATGTTTTCAGAAAAATCTGGGAAGACTTGTATGAACTGATACAGAGTAAAGTGAGTAAAACCAGGAGAATAATTTATACAATAACAAGAACATTGTAAAAACAACTTCAAAAGACCTAAGAACTTTAATTAATGCAACGACCAACCATGATTCCAGAGGACCAACAAGGAAGCATGCTACCCAACTCCTGATAAAGAGGTAATTGAATCAAAATGCAAAATGAGGTACACATTTTTTTACATGACCAATAAGGGAATTTGTTTTCCTTAACTATGCATGTTCCAAACAAGAGCTTTATTTCTTTTTTTTTTCCTTAATTGAGGGAGGCAGGAGGGAAAAGAAACTTAAAAAAAGAAAAGTTAAAAAAATAGATAACCACAAATTTCTTTTGTATCTGTCTACTGCTGGGGAAGAATGTTCTAATTCTTTTCAGGTAACTACTTAAGTATCAGCAGAGATATAGGAATATTGAAAAGTTATGTAAAAGTTACATCTAATGGTTAATTCAGCTTCATGTATATACTTCTTGTCTCCTCAACAGACTAAGCTATAAAAGCAGATATCATCTCATATACTTATTTTGTATCCCCATGGCACCTAGGCACATTATCAGTATGCAAGAAATTGAATAGATCTTACTTACAACATCACTAATGTGAAAATGTTTAATAGGAATGTATATATATAGCCTATATCAGACTGTGCATCGTCTTGGGGAGGGTGGTGGAGAGGAAGGGGGAGAAAAATTTTAAACTCAAAAGCATATGAAGTGATTGTTGATAAATCAAAATTAATTAATTAATTTTTTAAAAAGTTAAAAAAAGAAAAAGAAAAAAAGAAATTGAATTGAAATAAAACAAATACATGTTTTAGTCTGATTTGGGGCAGAATTTATTTTAAAAATCAGTACTCATTCACATTCAAAACACCACTGAAAATAAAAACTATTTTCTAATAAAGTACCCTCTTTGGTTCCAACAGAAGTGACAAAGATGGTTTCAAACTCTTTCCATAATGAAGTGAGTTTTCAACCAGCTTCCTCATTCTACCTCAAATATGCTCCAGAGACTTCCCCAAGATTTAATGGAAGTTAGCTACTAATTGAAATTTTCAAGAAATATAAAGCAGTGATGTAAGACAGTTTCCTATGATGCAAGTCAAGACCAAAACTCACCTCCTCTCCCCTCTAACTCAACTAAAATGGAAACTAAGATGGCAATCGCAAATCTAAAATTTAACTCCTCTAACACACATAAATTCTAACAAACACATCATGAAGTCATCCTATCAACATCTGCGTCAAATCATGCTGTTATCCACTTGCCAAGGTAAAATGTGACAAATGCATCTAATTCAGTTCCTATTCTAGTCTTACTTTATTTTATTTTATTTTTTTTAACTTTATTTTCAAGCAACGAATACCTGTAGCCTAGATTTCTCCTTTTTGAATGCAGAAGTAGCCTTTAAGGGAGAATTTGAAATTCCATTGTGGCTAGCTTAGAGAACTTTTCAAAAGGAAATGTGCCACAAGATATATTAATGAGAATGTCAGTCTTTTATGACTAAGGGCTAATAAAGATGGGTACAAATATAAAAATAACTGCCGATCATGTGAAAGGAAAGGAATGGTTATATTGATACATAAATTCAATAGGCTTTTATTAAGCACTTACTACGTATAACGTACCATATTAGGTGCACAGGATACAAAGACAAAATGAAAATAGTATCTGCCTTCAAAGAGCTTATATTCTATTGGGAAGATATCTCACATATACAAGTAATAATTACAATTTGAAGATGGAGAGAATACTAACAACTAGAGGCATTAGGAAAAGATTCATGCAGGAGGAGGCACCAGAACAGTTCCATGAAGGAAGCCAGGAGTCTAACAGGTAGAAGTGAGGAGTGAGTAAATTCCAGCCATGAGGAATGGCCGATTCAAAGGCACAGAGGCATATGTAATACTAGAGTTGGAGGTAAGCAGGTAAACCAATCTGGATGTAAGAGAGGGCAAGAAGGGAAGTAATATGAAATAAATTTGGAAAGGTAGGCAGGGTACTCTCTAGATTCTCAAGCTCCCTTTCACGCTCTCATTTTGGGGGGTTGGGGCAAGGAAGAATATTGCTCTTCTCCCCACCCATAGAAGCAATGGCAAACGTATAAGCATATGCTGTCCTAGACAAGCCTAAAACTGGACTTCAAATTTTTGGCTCCCTCTTTTGCTTTGTGTTTTTTCCTTGATTAGAGATGACCCAACAGAGATCCCAGCCTTGGCAGAGACCTCATGAGTTTGAAAGGTCAGGAGAGCCATAGGTCCTGGTACTAGGTGCCATGCAAGAAGTTATCTCTGACACATCTTTACAGAAGAAAAGATGACAACCTCCTGAAGGATGAGCCCAACCCATAACCTAGCCTACAAAAGATATGTACATTGATTTGCTGAAGTAATGTGGAGCTGAGGTGAAGGTGAAATGCCTGTTCAGCAGCCCAAAGTGTTTCATGTTTTAATATTTTAAGTATAAATTTCCCTGGAGAGTATAATTGGATAAATGGTTTACTGCATGATGCTTTAAGTATTTATCAGTGCATAATTGCTAAGTCTTTTTTGCTATAAGCACATCTTTTGCAGAAGAGGAAATTAATAATTGTCTCATGGCGGGGAGGAGGGGTGAGAGACACAGACTGGAGTAAGACTACATAGAGCTTTAAACACCAAGTTGAAGATTTTTCATTTTATCAAAGGGGTAACAGGAGCCATTCTTAAGCAAGGGAGAGACACAATCAGATCTATGTTGCAGAAAAATTATTTTGGCAGCTATGTGAAGCATGGATTAGAGAAAGGAGAAACTACAATCTCAAAAGTACATGACCAAATAATGATGTACCAATAGGATGGTTACCACAATGTGTAAATTAGCTAACAAAGCACTATAGAGACCAGGTAACACTCAGGAAACAACCCATAAACAAAAAAGTCATTGCTAGTACAGCGATGGTACCAAGACTGTAGAATTGACCACCATTTTGTAATAATAAGATGTTAGGCTTCAATTATGTGAAGAAAAATCTATAGGTCAGGAATACTAAGTCCTTTAAAACACGCACGCACGCACGCACGCGCGCACACACACACACACACACACACACACACACACACACCAGAATTAAGAAAATTTAAAAGCACAGAAAATTGTTTTAAAGATGGACCTTTGTTTCTGGGAGAAGTTTGGGATCATAAAGGAGTTTTCCAATTTCCCAGTGGCAACACACCTTGCTACTTCTCTCTCCTTTAATTCTGGACCCAACTCATTGTCCATTTATACTATCTGTTCAAGATACAGACACAGATGAACTCTACAAGTTATCCATCTAGCTGTATGTGATAAACTGTAGAAGACATCCTTTGGCTCATTCTTTTAGTTTTTCCTATGTGGATTGTTGAAACAAATTCTTAAGTTATAATATCCTTTCAGGAAACTCTGCAGTAGTTCCAGGATGCCATCCACAAACAGGATCATCTGGAGAATCCCACCAAAATAAACTCTTCTTCAACTTGGATTTTGAGCTTAGGGTTCAATATATGCCAATACTCTCCTGTGTTGCAGAGAAGACAATGGAGATGTGTATGGAGGGTATGAGTGGCCTGAAATATATAAACTTCAAAGAAACACCAGAATAAAGGAAACGTAAGATCAAAAAAGAAAATGGGCTAGTCACAGGGTGAGAAAGTAAAGGGCAGATAACAGGTGGAGAGTCTAAAGGATCTATTGGTATTACTGTCATTTTTAGAGAAAGCAAGAAAGATCCTCTCCAGAATGGTGAGTCTAGATCTTCTGTCAAAGATATAGGAGCACACAGACAAAAGCCACACAGATGGCAAGGCATGGATGGGTTGCAATCTGCAAAACTGGAGGGAATATTGAAACCTACAGCTCACAGAACCATAAGTCTAAATAGATCGCTTATATATTTCCTATAAAAGAGTGATACATCCTGACTGTGACCCTGGGCAGGTCATTTCACCTGTAAGTGCTCTAGATAGCTCTCCAAAATTACAAGTTGCAGAGAAGGTACCAACCAGCACTGGTAGAACAAGTTCCCTGTACCAAGAAACACAAATCCAGTCCCTATCTCAATTCTTATACGGTCTAGAGAAATTTTATAGAGTTCAATTAAGTTCCTAGGAAACACATTTAATTTTTTTAAATTCGTATTTTTTTTTCAGTCAAGACATAGCTTGAAATCTGACATCAAAGTGTTATTCCAAAGCGGAGATGGGAATTCTTTGTTAAGAGATGAGGCAGATGAGAGGCAGTTAAATATAGGAGAATACTAAACTTTGAGTTAGAAAACTTTCTAAGCTATATCAACAGTGGGTAAATCACAACTTCTGAGCCTCAGTTTCCAAATTTGTAAAATGAGGATACCTCCCCAAACTACTTTACTTCTTACAGGTTTGCTTCAAGGAAAGTACTATGTAGATTGTACTAAATTATTATTTCATCATATATCGAAAGTCTTGTGGATAGGGAGAGGTGAGGGGTTGTGGGGGGGGTTTTCCTCCTTAAAAGTAAATGATTAACAGATTGAGCTTGGTCTTTGGGGGAGGGGGAGAAGTGGAAGGGGGAGAAAATTTAAAACTCAAAATCTTGTGGAAGTGAATGTTGAAAATTAAAAATAAATAATCAAAAAAAAGGTAAAAGATTAAACCAAAGCAATTTTAAAATAAAGGGAAACATAAAAATGTTATTCAATAGCTATAACAAGTACTTTGAAATATACAGAGAGAGGGGAAAGGGAAACAAACAGGTGATGAAAAAGGATAAAGTCACAGAAAGAAAAGGAAAGCAAAATGTTATGATTCAGGATTCTGAAGTTCCATTTAACTTTTTACCACCTGTTTCAGGCATGAAACATGTTTGCACATTTTTCTACCAGTTCTTTCTTTTAATGAGTGAAATATCTCTTTACATGAAGTAGAAGGAATACATGAGGATTCATTCATTCACTCTTACTGCTTTAAAAAAGGACAAATTACTTACCTGGTACATTTATCACTGTGACATCTGGAATAAAATTTGTTAAGTCACCTATCAATTCTGTCCCCTACTGCTATCTACCCTTGAAAATTTTTGTATTAAAAGGAAATAAAACAATTCAGGAGTTGAGATTCTGAATTATGAATGCTTGGGAAGTGGGTCAAAATCTCAAAACCAAAAACTTTCTTTTTTAGTTTCAAGGAAATTTAGAATGAAGCAGAACTATGAACTTAACCTATCTCAGAAGAAATGATCCAAGTGATTTTTCTCTTATTCATGAAATCCTGAGAAGTTCAAAAGAATACCAAGTGATATGAATAGCACAATATGACCTTGAACAAAAAAAGTCAACAATTAATGACAAAACTGCTGAAAAGCACCAGTCTCTTCAATCTTGCCACATCTGCAGCCATGAGCACAAAATTAAAATATAAAGCAGAGGCTACATTTGGTTTTCTGATCTTGCAGATCTTAGTGAGAACTGTCCATTTGGAGCATATATGTAAAAACATAGTCAAACGCCAGGATGAGTCACAGTGTTATTAGAACCCACTTTTGACAGTGTACTTATGAGGAGTGGTATTTTTACTTACTCTGGTCAGCATAGTTTTTTGCTTTGAGTTCAAGTTGTCTTGTTTGGGACTCTAAGGATTCCACTCGAGTTTGTAAGTCCTTTTTTTCCTGTTCTTGGGAATCTTCAAATTCAATAAATTTCTAATAAAGAAGAACATATATTATTTTCACTAAAGGAACTGAATGTTATTTAGATTTTTCAACTCCTGAGTCCCTTGGTATCAGGGACCAAGGATAAGACTGAACTCCAAGGAGATAAATTTTATTGCTATGAACTTAAGCTGATTTCAAAATTTTCATGTAAAATAAATTTTACTTAAGGTATACTCATAACCTAATTTTTAAGTGTAAGATCAAAAAGATAAGAGTGTTTTGCTAACATCACCAAACTTCCAGTGCTTTCTTTTCTATACAAAAGTAAGATCAAAGGAAGTAAACACATCCTGCTCCAAATTCACCAACTACCATAAACCGGGAAGGATACCTGTACATTTAGCCAAATTCAAAACAGACTAGAATTTTGAACTCATCCCACCTGTAAGGCAGTACACTGCTGAGCAAAGAGTAGGTTGCTCATTGCATTTTGTTAAATAAATAAACAAGTAAATGTTATGATTGACAGGTTTATACCTGAAATATAGTGGGAAATTCTGAAACATGGAATTAAAGTTCATATTAATCATGGGGCAATGCTGTGGAATTAAACTCTAGTCAAATCTATCTAAAAGCAAAATTTTTACAACTTATATTGTCAAGACCTAGAATTATACCTAATGGGCCCACACTTTCATGAAGAACACACTACTAATGAAATAAATTTATTTTTAATCCTTGGTGTAAAACAACTTGTTCTCGAAGAATTTAGTCATTTACTTTTAAAAGGGCAAAGATGCTTAATACCAAAACATCAAGAAAATGCTTTTAAGATAACAGGAGAGAATTCAACCCAATAGCTTGAAGGCTAAAACCTACATGTCACAAAATATTCTGCTAACTTATTCCAAATTTCTACATTTCAGGAAAAAGACAGAACAATCTCCAATACTTATTTTTAGTTTTCTAGCTGAAACTGAGTCAATGTAAACTATGTATAAGTCAAATCATGTACAATGTTTAAAAGCAACACCAAGTACAAAACAGGCATTGTGACAAATCATCCTACCAGTCCCTTAACAAGACCCTTTTGATTAAATACAAGCTAAAAAAAAAAAACATGGCTATAGAAATCTTTCAGATGGATTTCCTTTTACATAGTATGCAAAAAAACTAACTTTTTAAAAGTGTTCCTTGTGATTTTCCCTTAGAAAACCTGATGATATAAGATCCAGGTTAGCCAACTGAAAATAACTTACATTTCAGATTTGTTTTGCACAAAAATGTCATTTAAAAATGGTATTTCACAAAGTGCTGAGTATGGACTGATAGTATTTATAATGGCTCTGCTACTTCCAAATACTCTATTGTGAATGCATTTCCTCTTCAATTTCTATGTTACCTCCCATCTGATAAAACAGAAAATATTATGGAAACATAAGCTTGTATCTTAGCCTTAACCTTCTTTCTTAACTCTTCTGTCTAGATTTTAAAAAAAAAAAGGTTAATAATCTATAATCCTGTAGCCATCTATGCTGCTGTTTATATCACAAATGGTCCATAACACTGAAATTTAATGACACAATATAGAGAACCCCCAAATTTTTCTTCGTCTTTAACATTAATATGACTCCTGGGAATCGGTATTTGAATCATCTTAAATTAATAAAACCAAAGGGAAAAGAGATTAATTAGTAAAAGCCAAAATGATACAATAGGACTATGATGATATGAGTAATTTACTTTTCCTCAAATAGCAAGCTCTCATTTCCATATTTCCCTTCAAAGAAAAGGTCTGTTAAAATGAAAATATTCCAAAGTAAATACATTTTCACAGGCCTCTTCATAAAGCAAGGGTAAACAGCATCAACCTCAAAAATATTAGTTATATATACTCAAAGAGATGAAATACTTTAATATCCCTTTAAAAATTTAAGTATTTCACCAGTGATTTAAACAAAGAAAAAGTACTAAACACAAATATGTTGTGTTCTCTCTCTCATTTTGCAATGGTGTTTTCTGATTAGAAAGTACTATATTCGATCTAAGACAATTCTAAAAGACTCATGATAGAAAATGCTATCCACACCCAGAGAAAGACCTATGGAGTCTGAATGCAGACTGAAGCATACTATTTTCTCTTTTTTTGTTGTTTTTCCTTTCTGGTGATTTTTCTCTTTTGTTCTGATTCTTCTTTCACAACATGACTAATGTGTTTAATATGACTGTATATGAATAGCCTACATCAGATTACGTGCCATCTTGGGTAGGGAAGGATGGGAAATTTAGAACTCAAAATCTTATAAAAGTGAATGTTGAAAGATAAAAATTAATTAAAATTTTAAAAAAAGTTTCCTATTCTTTTAATTATATAAGTGCCTTGATGTAAAAGTGCTAGGAGAGGTCTAATACTATAAACAAGATTAAAACCAGTGAGGAAGAAAAAGTAGAGAGATTGTACAATGGTTAATAGTAAATCTTTTAAAATATAATCTAAAAATACCATGGTGGGACAGGTAGGTGGCGCAGTGGATAGAGCACCGGCCTCAGACCAAACACTTGACACTTACTAGCTGTGTGACCCTGGGCAAGTCACTTAACCCCAACTGCCTAAAAATAAAAAAAAATTTTAAAAATACCATGGACTTGTGAGAAATGCTAACAGTTTGGTTCCCACCGATTCTACAGGAACACAGGACATGCAGGAATGTACAAACAGGATGAGGAAGAGAGATTGATTTTCACAGACTATAGGAACAACAAGTATTGCAAACACAGGTCTATAGGAACAACAAATACTGCAAACATAGGTGTTACACAAGACATGCAGGAATGTGCAAAACAGGATGAAAGGAAGGGTGGGACAAGTTGGGAGTTAAGGCCAAATAATCCTATATAACCACTTGCTCTGCTTCTATACTGTGTGTGTATGGGTCCTATGAGGGAACACACACACCTGCTTCTCACAAGAATCGGCAATAAAGGTATCTCCTTCTTTCACGGCACAACTGTGATTTCATAATTACCCAGCTAAGTGTTGTTCGGGGAATTCAGCAAGCCCAGTCTCGGGCTGAATTTTGAATTGAGTCTGGGCTTTTTGATAACAGATTTCCTATCAGTCTTCAAAGAGCTGGCTGACTAAAATGGTCAGATTAGAAAAAAGTTCCTGCCACTATGAAGTGAATGAAAATTTCTTCACTGGTCAAAGATGTGTTGTTAAGCAAAATAACCTACACTGTACTTACGGTGACCTGAAAGAGTCCAGATTTTGTGACATGTGATCCAAGTACCTCATGTGGTAGGTATAGTTCAAGTCTTAAAGATGTTATACAGTGGAGTCAGGAACTGAAGTAGGATATATGACAAACTGCAGAGGCAGAGAAAGATAAGGAGCAGAGATCTGTAGGGGGCATTGTGAAAGCAAATAAACACTGATTATGAGATAGCCAAGAAAAGGAAAATGGAATGACAACAGAGGAAGCTGTTAAAACTCTGTAAAATTCAGTCAGATGACAAACACGAGCACCCTGGAGGAAAAACATTTGAAAACCACTGAAGTGAATGAAATTATAAATCACTGTTTAAAGGCAGGGAGAACCTAGGAGAAAAATGACTTTCGTCTATCTCTCTCCCCATCCTTTTCTGAAGTAAAGATGATATGATTATATTCATTAATAAACAGTATAGATAGTATTCCATGATAAGTCACTAACTGCCACTAACTGATTTTCTCCCCTCTAATTTCTCCCTTTCCATCCATGTTCACAAAAGCTTAGATTTCCTAGAACGTACATGAATTGCCAGATCCAGATTACCAGTAGCAATAACAGCTAATAGATTTGTTTGTCTCCTATTAGAAAACTTTATTGGCCTGTTTGTTTATATATTTTATTGTTTATATATTTTGTTGAATTTTGTTACTATCCCATACTGTCTAACTAAAGGGGGGGCGTGTTCACTATTATTATGCTTAGTCCCCCATAGTTGCCCCTTCCTTCTGAATCGTTTCTTGCTTTCCCTATTCCTAACTATGTGTGTGCTTCTCATTCACTCTCTGCCATCACTGTTCTCATTTCTCATTTGTACTTTTTTAAAGATAGTAATGTATTTTGTTTTGCCACAGATACTCTGCAAACAAGATTCTACACTCGCCCCACAATTCCACCTCCCAATTTCACACAAAATATATTCCTCCAAATGGCTAAGTAAAACCATTCTTAGTTTATTTAAACAAATGTCTTCTCCCCAATCATTGATGATATTAAAATAGATTGAATTATCTAAAAATAAGAAATAAATTATTTAATAATCAAAAGCTGCTGTATTTTTAAGACTCATTTATATTTGCTGTTTTCCAAATGCTGCAGAAATAGAAAATTGGAGAAGACAGATCTACTACTTATTGGCTGTGGAGCTATGGGTAAATCACTTAATTTTCCAGATCCTCAATCTCTTAATCTGTAAAAACAGAGAAATAGTATTTGTATTACCCACCACAGAGGGATATTTTGAGGAAAGTGCTTTCTAAAGTGTTATAGGAAAATGGATTGAGAGGAAGAATTGAGAGAGTGTTAACTCTGGAATTCCTCCCCCTTTTAAAATTCCTTTCTTTTTTTTTCTTTTTCTGGTGGGGTGGGGAGGGGGGGGTGAGTCTCCCTATCTCATTCAGAGTGGAAGGGCAAAAGCCACTCAAGGACTGTTCCCAAAACTGACTGGCAAAGAAACTTTAACCTGTTCCACTATTCCACCCTGGACCAATTTACCTCTCTTTAGATAGCCTGGTGGCCTTCCACTTCCTGGGGTTCATCATGTTATGGACTTTGTGAAGACAGCCAACTGGTTTTAGGCCTACTACTACTCAGAAGTAAACACAAGTGATCCACCAGCATGTATGACCAAGCCCAAATATAAATTTCTAGCCAGAGCATTTTCTGCAGAGACTGCAAACAGTACCTAAGGAACAATTCTTAGAGGTCAGAAGGCAACCTCTGTGACCACAGTTGCATTCTGCAGGAACACTTCCACCCACCCTGGCCCAAATGCTGCCATGGTTCCACCTAGCTCAGGAAGCTCTGAGCTAGTGGCTATGCTCTTGGTACTATTAAGTTCTTTGTGGTGACAGCAATCAGCACAGGCATGCAGCAGCAGAAACTCTACGTAAATTAGGACAGTAGAAGAAAATTATGGTGGCAAAAGGGAGAGAACAGACTAATCCAACATAAAATCCCCCAAATTCCTTAATGTCTAGAAGTCAAAATGTTTTCCATAGCGATGTGTCTGTGATTTTGTAATGAACGCCAATGCAAAAAGCAGAATTCAGTCTGTAAAAATCCACTTTCCATGAAAAAAGGGAGTTCCTGAAAAATTGTCTTGAAATGATCCCAAGTAAACTTTGGAAAAAGAAGCAAAACACTAACTCCTTAAAGGTATAACTAAGCTCGACAAAATTTGAAGTGTACTACACCTGACAATTTTTTTTTAAATCCACACAGCTAGTCCTCACAAATGAGATCTTAAAACTTTTACAATTTAACATTCCAATTAAGAAAATCTTACATTAGTCTCAGCCTTGTATGTTAAACAAAATATAAGTCTGCCAAGGTACTGGAATTTTTTAACAATTCCTTACAGATTTAAAAGTGAATTGTGTTACCAAATGTCATTACAATAAGACTGCCAAGCTACCAGAATTGATGATCTTGTTCTATCTCATTCCTGACCTGGTTCCCTCACTTTCCAAGTAGTTAGGTTGACTTATCCCACCAATAAGGGAATTGACTAACGCTTACATGATGCCTACATTTCACTGTGATAAAAATTTGTTTTATTAAACTTTAATATTTCACACGTATATGATCACAGAATTTCATGGGTTGTTCCCCAAATGTAGTTAAGCTAGATTCTAAATCTAAATCATGAAGCAAAGATATAAGGACGGCAGAAATGCTTCCATTTTAGATTTTCCGCAACTCGTGCTATTGGGTCAATTTGGTGTGTGTGTGTGGCAACTGGGGTTAAGCATAGCTGGTGAGTGTTATGTGTCTAAGGCCGCATTTGAACTCAGGTCCTCCTGACTCCAGGGCCAGTGCTCTATCCACTGCACCACCTAGCTGCCCCTCAATTTGATCTGAAGTCCAGGGTTGGAACACTAGAGTAACTGAAGCCCAAGAATGAAACACCAGCATAGAAAGCCATGATGCAATTTGCAGGAATACCTTCTACAAGATTTGTTTATTTTCTTACATACTATTTTCTACTACATTTTAAAAGGTCACAACGACAAGGAGACCAGTTTCTACAAAGCTAAATTTTTGATCTCAAATTCCTAAAAAAGGGAAGATATGCCTGACAATAAGACTTAAACCCAGGCCTTGGAGCCTTGAGACCCTGGAGCCCCCTAGGTTGTCTTTTCTCTCTGCATTTCACATCCCACACTTTGTGGTAAGTGTGAAAAACCTAAAAAGAAGAAAAAAACATAGGTTTTTAAAGTCACATCCTAGATAAGATAAACTTTTTGCAAGAATTAATAAAATGAACAACTAAAAATATGTGGCATATGCACTTAAATATATATAATCTATGGGGACTTGAGAATGTTCTGAAATTAGGTCATCACCATTAACTTTTTTCAAGTACTAGTAATTATAATAAACATCTTTAATAACTGCCTCTTTCTCTTATCACTAACAAAAAGAACACTTGACAAGATAGCAACACTAACATTTCTTCTAAGGCATTATTCCAATGAAAGTTACTAGATACTGTAAAAAGAGCAGGGAACAATGCAGGCTGATGTCAAGGTTTTAAAAAGAACAAGTCTTGTGAAGAAGCAAAATACCTGAAAGAAAAGTCCAGATGGTTTCTAGGGGATTGTTTGATTCTATTATACTGGAGGAAAACACACACACATACACACACACACACACACACACCACACACACACAAAATGTTTTCAACACATAAACTTCTTTAATTATGGAAAAACATCACAAAGATGGTTTCTTGCAAGGGAAACATTCAGAAGATGATGGAAAAATGTAGTTTTTTTTTTTAAAAGACATCAAAGAACAGACAATTCATTTAAAAATTCATTCAGAGTAGTTTAAAAAGAAATACAAACTCTTATTCTAAATTCATTATTAGGCATGTGACATACTGCTAAATATCGCCTAACATAATGATCCTCTACCTCCCCCAAAAAGATACATTTGAAAAAATGGATTTCATTTATACTGAATAACTAACTCATGAGAAATTCTAATAAATTTGTAACGTGCTTGGTTTTGTTCACACCGCAAACTAGACAACGGTGCTTTCAAAAGGCTGATGAAGAGCTATCATGAGATCTCCTAAACAGTGCTCATGTGATCATCTTGAGGCAAAAGCTTAACTAGTATCAAGATCCAACATTCAAAAAGCAGGTGAGCCTTTGTGACTCTCTGGAATTACATTCTGATACCATGGTGTAAAGACAGATTAGAATTACTCAGCTACTACTGCAGAAGTAGACAGAATATTTGTTTTGGATATTTTAGCATACTTTAATATGATATATTCAGCAAAATTCTATTCTGGTTGTTCCCTAAAATATTTTTTATATATGGGAACAATAGTATTTTCTTCTGAAATAGTCTAGATCATTTCCTTAAAGAAGAGGCAGAACAAAATTAGTTATTTTCTACTTAAATATGTTTTAAAGATAAAAATAAACCTTTATCTACCCACTTTATACTAGAATATCACTCATCACAAAGTTTAAGACACTAGAATCCTGTTAACATATGAAAACCAGAATGTTTTTTTGAAAAAGGACAAAAAATGAACCCAACCAGGTAATCATCAAAAAATCAGAGCCTTAGAGTTCATAAAGTCCAGTTTGTCCAAGCCTTTCCCCTCTTGTTTCATGTTTCAGGGTGGAGCTAAGTGAAATTCTAGTAAAAAATGTGTCTGCCCTGAATGTTTATGCTAAAAGAGTTTTAAAAGCTTTTTTCACTTGGAAAAAAAAAATCCAATCCTGGGAGGATTAATGCAAAAGAATGAGGCAAGAGAGGCAAAGGGGCAAAGGGCATTTATTATAGTAATCCTAGCCATTATAAGTTTTTATACTGATCTACAAAAAATACAGCTAACACAATTCTTCTGAAAGAAAATCTAAAATCATTCTTATGTGCTTCCTTTATCTTTAATAAGACAGTCATGATTTTAACTTGACAGCTACTTTTACATTTATTTTCTTTTTATATTAACCTTTACTTCTGAACAGATCCCTCTCTCTCCCTCCTACCTAAAGAGACTTCCCTTGTAACAAAGAATAAAAAACTAAGGTAAAAATAAAACCCAGTTCAGTAAAACTAACCAAGACATAACCCAAGTTTGACAACATATGCAATGTTTCATACTTATAGTCCCCCACCTCTGCAAAGAAGTGCATATTCTCATCTCTAGTGAAAAATGTGTTGATTACAAAGCATTCCATTTCTTTTCTGCATTGTTCTTTCCATTTACATTATTATAGTCATTGTTACATTCATCACTTTTTATGGAACAATAATATTCCTTATACTCTGAGACCAATTCTTGACTACTACAAAAAGAACCTCCCACTGAGCACACGCGCGCGCGCGCACACACACACACACACACACACACACACACACACACACACACACAC
>NW_020954575.1:14290861-14452844 GCF_900497805.2 Vombatus ursinus | reverse complement strand
CACACACACACACACACACACACACACACACACACACACACACACACGGCTCCCCGGGGCACAGCTGCTTTACCCTTTGTTTATATTATCCCCAGAACCATGCCGGACACATATTGTCTGGACTTAATAAATACTTTTTGACTAACTGCTTTTCAAATTAAAGAATTGTTTAAAAATTTTAAAATTAAAGAACACAATTCTGAAATGGAAAAAATCCTGGAAGCCAAAACACTGGTGAAAAGCTTCTTAAAGTTGTTTTATTTCAAATCATTCTTTTCTGGCAAACTATTTTATTTGTCAGTCCACTGGGAGAAGTGAGTTGTCTAGATATGTGATTTCAGTAGCTAACATTTATATTGCACTTTAAGGTTTGCAAAACACTCTACATGTATTATTTCACTGATCCTCACAACAGCAACAACTCTATGAGATAGATGCTATTCTATTCCCATTTTAAAGCTAAGGAAACTTCAACTAAGAGAGGTCAAGTAACTTGCCCAGGGTCATAGGCTAGGCAGTGACAGGTAAGATTTGAAATCGTTCAATCAACCAATAAACATTAATTAAGTACCTACTTTGTGCCAGACACTGTGCTAAGGGCCAGGGATTCAGAAAGAGGCAAAAGATAGTCCCTGGCGCAGTGGATAGAGCACCAGCCCTGAAGTCAGGAGGACCTGAGTTCAAATCTGGCCTCAGACCAACACTTGACAAGTACTAGTTGTGTGACCTTGGGCAAGTCACTTAACCCCAATTGCCTCACTAAAAGAAAAAAAAGATAGTCCCTGCCCTCATAGAAGTTACAATCTAATGGCAGAGACAATATGCCCACAAATATATTACAAATAAACTATATACAGAACAAATAGGAAAAATTTAAGAGTGAAGGCACTGGAATTAAAACAGGAGGGAAGGTGAGGCTCTTGTAGAAGGTTGGATTTTTAGTTGGGACTTAAAAAGAAGCCAGGGACGTAAGCAGTGAGAATTGAGGAGAGGGTTCCAAGCATGGTGGACAATCAGGAAAATGTCTGGAGCTGAGAGACAGAGCCTTTGTGTGACAAGCAGGAGGCTAGTGTCTCTAGATCAAAGAGAATGTAACAAGGCATAATGTGTAAGAAGACTGGAAAAGTAGGAGGGGGCTAGGTTATGAAGGGCTTTGAATGCCTGCCACCTAGCCACCTAAGCAGATTAAACCAGGTAGGTGGTACAATGGAAAGAGCACTGAGCCTGAAGGCAGGAAAAACTGAGTTCAAATTTGACCTCAGATATTTCCTTTCCTCAACTGTAAAATGGGAGAAATAAGAGCACCTACTTCTCAGGGTTGCCGTGAGGATCAAATGAGGTAATATTTGTAAAAGTGCTTAGCACAGTGCCTGGCATATGGTAGGGCCTACATAAATGCTTATTCTATATCCCTACAATAGATGCCTCTATTTCCTTTCCTATCACTGTCTTCTAAACTCTCTACAATCTGGCTTCCAACCTCATCATTCAAATGAAATTGCTCTCTCCAAAGTTACTAACTGTTGGTGGAAGCTTTAACAAGATGTATCAATTAAATTTATCAAATTAAAAAAAGAAAATGAGTCCCCAGCATATAAGTACAAACATACAAATTTAAATCAAACATTTATATGCACACAACTGAATTATTCCTGATTATGAAATAAAAACAAAGACACTAAAAGTGTTAACTTATTATCAGTTTGTTCAGCTGGGTATTCTAGTGTTTTTGCTTTATTTAGCAAGGAGATAACCCTATTTATAAAAGCTAAGCATATTTTCTGTAACCTTAAAGAAAGGGCCCTAACAATCTGAAGATACTGAGTGCTACTCAACAACGGGATTAGTTAATCAAAAAAGCATTTATTAAGCACCTACGATATTGCCAAGAATTGTCGTAGGCACAGGAGATACAATCACATAATTTAAAAGTTCCTGCCCTCAAAGAGGGCAATCTAAATGGTAGCCCTCTATTAAGTCAGAGGGTGCACTATACTAGTCAGCAAAGAAACATGAGAACAGCACAGCTATTCAGCATACTTGCAGCCACTGCCTGCCTGTGTTGCTCTTTCCCCTGCCTTCTACTAAAGACAGTCCTTCTGGTAGACCAAATAGTTAGGACAACCTTTCACCACCTAGCCCCACACCCAATCCTCTGACCTCTTTCCTCTACCTTCACTTGAAGCAGCAGTTCGTACCTCCTAAGTCCCCTGAAAAGGCAAAAACATTTTCTCATACTCTTAATAAAAAAAATCATCTAATCTCCTTTGTTTAATTTCCATTTTTGTGTTTTATAATTTACAGAGGTATCAAACTTGTGGCCAGAAAAACTCCCAAGTACAAATTTAATTGAATTGAGATTAAAATGTAATTGAGAAATGTTTAACAAAAATACAACACAAATTTGTTTTTCTAAGTCAATATGTGGCTACGGGGTCTGTTTCTATATAAGTTTTATACCACTGATGTACATAATATAGCAGTACAATAGTACATGTATAATTATAAATATGCATACATTGAATTGTGTGCTCAAAAACTTTTTAGCAATGGGTACAACCAAAAAACCTTAAGATTATTGCTATAGTGGGAGACGTTCACGTAAAAGTATAAGTAAAAGAAGAATAATGCAAGTCAGAGTCAAGTTAGGGAAGTAGGAGGAATAAGTACAGCAAATTCTCCTCACTCTCCACCAAAAAAACTCTTCCAAATACATCTAGAAAATGCACCAGACCAAATACTAATGGGGAAATCCAATAAGTCAGTGAGTCATTCTTCCGGCCCAAGGCAGCATAAAGAGACAGAGCTCTGTGGTCCCTCGAAAAGGCCACAGGAACACTATGCAAGCTATTCAAAGCACTCCAGGGCCCAAGGAGAGGCTATACACCAGGGCAAGAGGAGGTCTCAAACCCAGTCCAGGCCACTACCATGGAAACATGTGCCAACTGGCAGCTTGTCACCTACTACCCAGTCCCCAGTCACACACAGATTCAAGGTGTTACCTAAGGAGGGAACTCATGCCTAGAGGCGGTTTTCCATCGTAAAAAATAGTCTCAGACCCTACACAGAGTATGAAGAGATGAACAAGTTCAGAAGCAAGCAGTAGTAGTAGCAGCAGCAGCAGCAGTGTTGCTCAAACTCCAGAAGCAGAGATGGGTCTCAGTTCCAGCTTCTACCCTAGTCTCAAACTGATAGAGAAATAACTCTAAGGATGTACAAAAATATTTATAGCTACTTTTAAGGTGGCAAAGAATGGGAAACTGAAGTAGGGTGCCCCTAAATTGGGAATGGATGAAGAAATTATGGTATATAGATATGACAGAATACTATTGTACTTTAAGAAATGATGGAGATGGTTTCCTAATAACCTGGAAAAACGTATGAACTGACAGAAAAGTTTACAGAACTAGAAGAACTGATAGAATAACAATATTGATGACCAACCATAATTCCAGAGGACTAAAGATGAAACATGCTACCCACTTCCTTATAGAGAGGTAAAGGAATCAAGAGAGCAGAATGAATCATATTTTTTTTTAACAGGATCAGTGCAGAAATTTGTTTTGCTTAACTGTACATGTTTCTAACAGAGCTTTTGTTTTTCCTTTCTTCTTGGGGGGGAGGAGAGAGGATGATGTTGGCCTGTTTAAATAAATAAATAAATAAATAAATGTTACATTCAGCAGGAAAAAAAATAAGTATTTCGAAAGTACATATAAAATAAATACAAAGGATATAAAGTGAGAAGCAACATGAGGTGATGGATTAATCAGAGCTGGTATTAATCAGAAAGATCTGGACCCTAGTCCTGCCCACACATAATGGCTCAGTGACCCTTGAGAAGTTGCATATAGAAGGCTGTCCTTAACTGCATTAGCTATTATCATTATGCTTGTTATTTTTATAGCTCAAAGGAATAACTCATTCTAATAAATGAGATCTCTTGCTTGGCAGTGCAGATCAGCACCTTCTCTATCATTTGTAGTTTTAGACAGTTGCCTGAGGACTGAGAGGTTAAGCAACTTCTCAAGGGTCACTGAGCCTTATATCCTTTGTATTTATTTTACATGTACTTTGGAAATAATTTTTTTCCTGCAGAATGTAACATTTATTTATTTAAGCAGGCCAACATTATCCTCTCTCCTCTCCCCCCAAGAAGAAAGGAAAAACAAAAGCTCTGTTAGAAACATGTACAGTTAAGCAAAACAAATTTCTGCATTGATCCTGTTAAAAAAACATAGTTACAAATAAAATCTACACAGGATAAACAGAAAATAATTAACAGAGGAAGGTACTAGAATTAAGAGAGGTTGGAGAAGGCTTCCTGTAAAAGGTGGGATTTTAGTTGGGATATAAAGCCAGGAAAGCCAGCAGGTGGAGAAGAGAAAGAGCATTCCAGGCATGGAAGCAATAAGAGACTATGCCCAGGGCCAAGAGAAGGAATGTCTTGTTAATGGAATAGCAAAGGGGCCACTGTCACTGGATCAAAGAGTACATGTTGGGGAGTAAGGTGTAAGAAGATTAGAAAGGTAGGAGAGGGCTAGATTATGAAGGGCTTTGAATGCCAAACAAAGGACTCTGTATTTGAGCCTGAAGATGATAGACAGCTTGAGTTTATTGAGTAGGGAGGTGACACTGCTGGACCTTCATTTTAGGAAAATCACTTTGGTGGATAAATGAAGGATGGATTAAAATGGGGAGAGACTTAAAGCAGGTAGACCCACCAGCAGGCTATTGCAATAGTCCAGGAATGAGGAGAAGAGGACCTGCACAAAAGTGATGGCAGAGTCAGAGGAGAGGAGGGAGCAAAGGATATTGAAAAAGTGAAATCAACCTAAATTGTGAGCAAGAGGTACTGAGAGGTTGGTGTTGCCTTCAACACAACTAGAGAAGGTAGGAGGCAGGGAGAGGGATTAAGGAGAGGGGTTAAGAACAGGGGTAGAGAACCTGCGGCTTCGAGGCCACATGTGGCCCTCTAGATCCTCAAGTTCGGTCCTTTGACTGAATCCAAATTTGTTCTATAAAACTTGAACTCAGTCAAAAGGCTGCACCCAAGTACCTTTCCAGAAGGCCATATGTGGCCTTCAGGTCACAGGTTTCCCACCCCTGGTTTAGGAAGAAAGATAATGACTCCTGATATGGACATGTTGAGTTGAAGATGTCTACTGGATATCCAGTTCCAGATGTCTATAAGACAGTTGGAGATGTGAGATTAAAGATCAGCAGAGACCAGGGCAGGAAAGGTAGATTTGAGAATCATCAGCATAGAGATGGTAATTAAATCCATGGGAGCTAGTAAGACCACGAAGTGAAGTAGGATATAGAGGGAAGAGAAGAGCGCCCAGGATAGAACTCTGTGGGACACCTTCAGTTAGAGGGTATGATCTGGATAAGAAACCAACAAAGGAAACTGAGAATCAGTTGGACAGGTAGGAGAAAAAATAAGAGAGAGTGGTGTCCCAAAAACCTAGAAAGAAGACAGTATCAAGGAGTAGAAGGTGATCAAGTGTCAAAAGCTGTAGAGAGGTTAAGGAAAATGAGGAATGAGGAAAGCCCATTGGATTTGGCAACTAAGAGATCACTGTTAATTTTGGAGAGAGTAGTTTTTGTGGAATGGTAAGGTCAGAATATTATTTATAAGGGGTTAAAAAGAGAGGGAGAAGAGAGAAAGTAGAGGCACCTATTGTAGATTGCTCGTTTAAGGAATTTAGCCACAAAGGGCAGAAGGGATAAAGGAAGATAGTGGGGGATAGAAGGATCAATTCAAAGTTTTTTTCAGAATTAGGGAAACAGGCATGTTTACAGCAGTGGACAAACTGAAAATAAGTGAATGAGTGGGGATGACAGAGGAGACAATCTGTTGAAGAAAACCGGAAGGAATGGGATCACCTGAGCAGGTAGAGGGATAAGGTAAGGAATAAGGCCATCTCATCACGTGAGAGAAGCAGCAGAACACGGCACAAAGTATATGAGTTATATAGGATGAGGAAGAAGGAACTAATGGCAAATGGTCTCAATTTTTTCTGTAAAATGTGTGTATGCATATGCACATACCCATGTATGTCAGTGAATAGTAAAAGCTCACAATATAAAGCACTTTAAGATTTACTATGTGCTTTTTTCACAATAATCTTTGTGAGATGGTTAGGTAAAGATTATTATTCCCATTTTACAAATAAGGAAACTAAAGCTCAGAGAGGTGAAGGGATTTGCCCAAAGTAACACAGTAAAATGTCAGAGGCAATATTCAAATCCATGTCTTTATAGGACAACAGATTTAGAATAAGGGGCCTGTGCATCCATTCATCCAAGCAATGGCTCATTTTACAGACAAAGCCCAGAGATGCTCAATGATTGGCCCAGTGTCACACTGACATATTACACAGCAGAACTAGAATTTGAATTCAGGTCCACTGATTCCAAATGTGGCACTCTTTCTTATATACTACAAGAACTTCTAAATTGATATCAATCTAGTAATCATTACACTTTGGCCATGCAACCAGTTCCAAATTCACCTAAGTATAGTACTTACTAACCCACAGTTTTCCAGCTTCTCCAGAACAGAGTGGGAGACTGCTAAAATCTGGAGAGATTCTATCTATAACATCCCCCTGATATACCACTCTACTCTGTCAAAAAAGGAAAAGAGGTAATCTGGCATGACCTGTTCAAGTTCAAATCCAGCATATTTTCCAAAATAGCATGAAAATAACCTTACATCAGGGCGACTAGGTGGTGCAGTGCATAGAGCACCAGCCCTGGAGTCAGGAGGACCTGAGTTCAAATCCTGTCTCAGACACTTGTAAGCTGTGTGACCCTGGGGCAAGTCACTTAACCCCATGGCCTAGCCCAAAAAAAAAAAAAAAGAAAACAAAACAAAACAAAATAACCTTAGGTTTTTATACACATGACAACTTGATCTGAACAATTCTTGAGGATGAATTATAAATGCAATGATAAGATTTCATAACTCTTCTCAGGATCTACAGAAGTAATAGGACGCACATTACCAGTCAGAAATAAGATGCTGGAGGAAAGCATCCAACTGAGGGGAGAATCACTTTCTAAACTACAAAAGTTATACAAGCCAAATATTCTCTAACAGGAGGGAAAAAGGAGATATGCAAAGTTTAAAAGCAATTTCAAACCTATTTGTTCAGATTATTTCAAGACAATTTTATTCTTTAATTTAAATTCCTTAGTAGGAAAAATAGCTCAAGAGCAAGCAATCATTTTTTCCAAATGGGAGGTGATTTGCAATCAACTTCTACTGTTTTTAGCCATCTTTTTATTCCACACTAACTCATCTATAGAGTTAATTAAATAATCATCTTTTTGCAGAGGTTGGGGGGGGAGAGGGTATCTACTGAGTATGAAACCCTGCATAAACCATCAGCCTTTTCTACATATTGGTTAATTTTGCTGAACTTTTTTAATTTTGATCTTTTTTCTTTTTTTACAAGGGATAGATGGGAGGGTAAGGATATGTTAGTAAATACGGATAATGTAATGAGAGAAGATAATGACGAGAATTAATTTTTTAATTAATAAATTTCTGGCATCAAGGTGGTAACTGGGGAAAATAGGATGTCTTTAGTTCATAGCAAAGGTGATGGCTAAAATATCAGGGGCTGCAGAAGCAGGACCTCCACTCTAGTTGCAGAAGTGACAGCTGGGAAACCAGAGGAACCTCTATTCTGGCAGAACCAGAGGTGAAGGTAGGACAGCAGCAATGGTTGAAGGGGCGGTACGTAGGTGGAGGTCCCTTGAGTTTCAATGCCAATCACTTCCCTCCTGCTCTAGGTGTTGACAAGATGCTTGGGTCAGTTACAACAATGATCTAGACACGTCCAGCTGCTACTCAGGAACCACTGGAAACTGCCACCCCTAGATGACCTAGCAAAAAATGGCAGGTACCCCTAGTGAAGGGGTTGACATGGATGTGTTTGAAACACATTTTGCAACTGGCTATCCCAGAGAGAATATGTGACCTATTTGTGGTCGGTTGGTTGGTCCCACAAGACTGATCCCAATGGATCATCTCATGCTAGCATTAAGAACTCTAACATCAGCACCTCCCTTCAAGCTTAAGGGTTATCACAGTGCCTAGATGATAGTAGGTACTTAGGGTCAAGAGTCCTTCTAAATAAATACTGGCATGCTTGGCACTTAAATTTTTTTCAGGATTCTAAGCTTTATGTTTTGTTGGAACAGAAAAAGGTTGTATATGAAAGCATAAATCTCTATTATGTACAGCTTATCTTTTTTTAAAAAAAAAAATATAAGAAATTCAACACACTGTTAGTTCCAAAGCTGTCCTGCTCATCTATTATCTCCTTCTGGACCTCTATCTGTTCTCTTCTGTGCCTTTAGTTAAATGCTTCATTGTGGATCTTAATTTTCTTTTCTTTCAGGGAGGGGTGCTGGAGGGAGGGAATGAGGCAGAATCTCTAGTTCCCTCCTTCTCCTCAAGCATTTAAATTTAATAGTAAATACAGCTTAATATATAAACACTATTTACTTTATGTATACTTGTTTATTTAGCTTTTAGAAGATCTCTCTACAAAAACCTTAGGCTTGAATAAATGGCACACCACTTCTAAAAGTTTGCTGATCTCTGTTGTAGTTTAACCAAGTAAGAATTAACCAGTCACAGATAAGTCAAGTCAGCTCTTAGACAAAACATCTGGTAAACAGTTGCTAAAGGCATAATAGGAAGTACTGCTATTAGTAACTTACCTGATGGCAACCTTCCCTACAAGTCATAACATAAATAATAATTCACAATGACAATGAAAATAGCACTTTGTCACATCAGTCAACAAACATTTATTAAGTGTTTATTATGTGCCAAGCACTATGCTAAGTACTGAGAACAAAAGAAAGGCAAAAACAATGTCCCTTCCCTCAAGGAGCTCACATTCTAATGGGAGAGAACCTACAAGATGCAAGTCTTGTACAGGGCAAATAGAAGGTAATCTCACAGTGAAGAGGAAAGTTCTCTCGTTAAGTCTTAAAAGAGGCCAGGAAGCAGAGGCTGAGGAGAAAAAGCATCCCAAGCTCAAGAGACAGCCGACACAAACGAGAGAAAAAAACAAAACAAAAAAAAAAAAGAACCCTGGAAGATGAAATGTTCCATAAAACAGCAAGAAAGCCAGTGCTGCTGATTTGGTAAAGTACATCAAGGGTGAGTAAACAGCGAGGAGACTAGAAGGGAAGGAAGGGGCCAAGTCGTAAAATGCCAAACAGTGTAGTTTATACTTGAACCTGCAGGTCATAATGAGTCACTTTGGTGACATGGTCAGATCTGTGCTTTAGGAAAATCAGTATGGCAGCTAAATGGAGGATGAACTGAAGTAGCAAAGAAACTTGAGACAGGGAAACCAACCAGAAGTCAACATACAGCAACTGCCAAGACAGAGGTGATGAGGAACTACAGTACCAGGTTGACGGCTGTTTCAGTATAAATAAGAGGATTTGGATGAGAGAGGGAGTGAAGGTAAAAACAGTAAGACTTGGCAATAGATAGGATATGTGGAATGAATGTGAAAGAGGAGTCAAGAACACCGAAGTTTCAAGCCAAATTTTACATAAACAGAGTCTGGGGCCTCCTAAATAAAGACCTAATGGCATTTTTGTTGGAAGGTTATACAGATTTGAAAGTTTAAAGTCCAACTCCTTCAAGTTATAGACAAGGTAAACTGAAGCCTAGAGAGAGGAAGAAATGAAGTGACTTGCCCAATCTCCAATCTCATACAAATAGTGAATAAGTAGTAGAAGTAAGATTTGCCTAGGTCATCTGTCTCCAAATCCAGTGCTCTGTGGTAACCAAGTTAAATGACTACATGCTATTGTTCTAAAATACCAAAATCTCCATTAGATAATATGTTCACTTCCTCCCTTCAGCTGTTATCTCATTTTAATTGAATGAAATGTACATGGAACTACTAAATTATAACTTATTTAAGATTTTTATTAGTTAACAAAAAATTATCCAGAGAAATATAACTAAAAATTATAATTAAATGCTCAAGTATTATTGGTTAACAAATCTAGATGTATAGGGAGAGTTTTTTAAAAGGCAGGAAAATAAGTGAAATATTAATATAATTCTTGTCTTCACCAAATTTTACTTTATAATCTAAAAGTACCCAAAATACCTATGACAATTTCATGCTACATACTATAAATCCTCTCTTTCATTAGAAAAAGTGCCCCCCCTTTTTTGCTAGGCAACAGGGTTAAGTGACTTGCCCAGGGTCACACAGCTATTAAGTATCTGAAGCCAAATTTAAACTCAGGTCCTCCTGACTTCAGGGCTGCCGCTCTATGCACTGTGCCATCCAGCTGCCCCCAAAGATGCCCCTTTTTAAGGGACCTTTATCAAAACCTCACTTACCTATGTCTTCTGAACAAAGGTCCAAAGGCAAAATTGAGACAAAATATAAGTCATAATAATGAGGAGCTATGACAAAGGTAAAAATACAAAGCAATCCTCTACTAATGTCCTACTATGATGCCTCATTATAAGGTAGAGTTCTCAAAGGTTTTGCCATCACACATGCTCTGCCAGTTCCTACACCAAGCTGAAAATAAATGCTCTGGCCCAGACCTGACCATCAGCCATATATCAATTATCCAAAGAGCTGAATAAATTTTGAGAGGTTCAGCATCAGAAAGCTGGCTACCTGATGACGAATTCTTTTGGTCACTCAAAAAGATAGCATACTGGGACCCAGTGAGGCCTTGATCTGCTTTGTTTTAGTAGGATATATAAATGCTGATTTATATGTCATTTTTACATACATCTATGTTTGTGTATGTATGTATCTATCCATCATATGAGTATATAAATATAGGTACATCTGTATCTATCTATCTAGTCTCTCCAGACTTGTGATTTATCAGGTTAGCCTTCAATCCAATATGGCACAATACAAGTAAACTCCATGTGGGAATGAGATAAAATTAAGGGGACAGAAAACATATCAAGGAAGACTTGGGATGATACAAAACAATCGGCTTTTAAATCACCAAATGGAAAGTAATTTTCAAATGCAACGATTATTTACAGAATATATTACTTAAAACATCGATTTTGAACACAATGTTTACCACATACACCATCTGTTTACCATCGCCAATGTTTACCATCTGAACCACTCATTTGGATACCCTTAGTAGAGGTGGCAGTTCTGTAGATAAGTTTTGTAGGACTGCTTCTCTGGTTTATATTTTGCAAAGAATCTTTGCTTAAGGTATTAATCTCTACTGTCTTTGGTTATTTCTGTTTGTTACAGAATCACATAACTTAGTGTTGAAAGAGACCTTGCAGAACAGTGGTTCAACCCATGCCCAAAAGGAATTCCCATGACAACATGAGACAAGTGGTTTTATCCAGAATCTGTTTGAGGACAATTCAATGAGGGGAAATTCATTACGATGATGCCATGATAACAATGCCTATTACCTCCCCAGGCAGCCCATTCCACTTTGGTACAGTTCTAGTTGTTACAAAGTTATTCCTGACATCATGCCTACATTTGCCTCTTTTCCAACTACTACTGGGGTCAAATGGAGCAAGTCCAATCCCAATTCGACCTGACAGCCCTTTAAATGTTGGAAGATAGCTATCATTCCTCCCTATACACACACTCCAGGTCTTCTCCAGGCTAAACATCCCCAGGTCCTTCAATTAATGCTTCAGGACATGGACTCAGGAGCCTTCAACATCCTGAGGGCCCTGTTCTGCATTTCCTCCAGTGTATTAGTGTCCTTAATATGTAACATCCAAAATTTAATACAATACTCCAAATACAGTCTGAGCAGAGCAGTGTATTAAGGAACTACTGCCACATATATGTTTTTAATGACTCAGGAAACAAAAACAAAAAAAATTTTAAATAAGAATCAACTCCCTTAATTTATAGCTTTCTATTAAAAAAACAAAACTTCATCAATTCATTTGAAATACTAGAAGAGCAAAAAACAAATTGTTTCAAGTTCTGCTTACCAGCACGCTTGGTTTATTTCTCCCATATTCATATTCATCCACAGCAGAGAGACTTATTCAAGTCAGTGCATAATAGAACAATTTTGTCACTGCTTTAGATCAAGTGCTGATTCCTTAAAGAAAATCTTTTTTCCAAAAAAATTTGCAGGTAATCTCTTACCACTACATTCAATCTCACAGAACACAAATCTTTAGAAGAATAAAGCCATAAAATAGGAAATAGTCGCAACAATATAAATTTAGATTCTACCTCTCTTCCAGGGCCCTAAAACTCTACAAAAAAGGCCCATCAATTACTTCTTCATACATGTCTTCATATTATTAGAAGCAACAGTGGAAATGCTAATTTTTTACCCACACCTAAAAATATTTACTCAGTAAGACTGGTGATATGAAGCAAGACTAAACTACTACAACTACAAGAAAGCAAATTTTCAGGTAGTACAAGGTACCCTAACCAAATGATAAATGATTCTAAACAAATGATAAACTCCTGAAATTTTCCCTGAGAAAGAATTAAAAGATTAAACTCTGAATCCTGAAACTAGGATTCTGTAAACAGCTCATTTACAATTTTTTGGAACCAATCATTACAAAAGAGAATTAGCCCCACTTGAATTTAAAAATAAGAGCAAAAAGCAGAAAATATGTTCAAATACCAAGTCAAATTATTATTGTAATAAAGACGATATTTCTAACACCTTGCTAAGTAAGAATTATAAGAAAGGTTCTAACAACCTGACTTATTCATGAAACATTATTGCGTCCTACTGATAAAAGAGACGCAGGCAATTCAGAGCCAGGATATCTGAATTTGAACAATATCTGACTCTATGACCCTGGGCAAGTCACTTGGCTTTTCTGAGCTTCCATTTCTTTATCTGTAATATGGAGATAATAAAAAAAAATTAATTGTAAATAGTGATATACATAAACGTCAACTATTATTATTGATGCTTATATGCACTAACGAACTTAAATGATAACAACTGACATTTATATACAGCATTTTACTTTTTCCATAATAATTGGCAAGGCATGTTATTTCACTTGAGGCTCCCTTTAAGGAAGGTACTATAGGTATTTGATACCTATTTTATTGCCTTGGAGAGGTACTTGCCAAAGAAAATAAGCTAGTAAGGGTCAGAAGCAGGATTTGAAAGCAGGTCTCCCTGACTCCAAGTTCATCAATCTTTCCACTGACTATCAGAAATAATAAAAGTACTTTCCTCAGGAGCACAAACATTATCTCTACTGTACAAATAAGAAAACTGAGACTCAGATAGGCAAAGTGACAAGTCTGTGTGGTAAGGTCAAAAGCCAGGCCCAGGATTTGTGACTTCCAGTAAAGCTACTGAATATACTGTGTACTTTCAGGTGGAATAAAAGTGCTATGCTGAAGTCAACCTGAGGCATCCTTAGTGGCACAGTAGCCCCTAAACCTGAATCCTGCAAGTACTGATAAGACAGATAAGTACTGATACTTGGAAACATACATAATTTACCCCTCCATTCTGACCAAGAAAACAACCTGTTTCAGGATCCAATCCAATAAGTGTACACTATGTGCTCACCCCTGTGGTAGGTGGTACAGATACAAAAACAACAGAGAGAAACAATGCTTCCTTCAAGGCACTCACATTCTGGAATAGAGGGGGAAAGCAGGGTTGAGGGAATACAACATATAAACAGATAGGCATATGCATGATTATTATTTAAAAGTGAAAACAATAGCAACTGACAAGGACTTCCTACAGATTGTGGCCCATGAACTGAATGCTGAAGGAGACCAGGGATTTTAGGAAGTGATAGTAAGAAGAGAGTTCATTCCTGGCAAAGGTGGGCAGCCTGTGCAAAGGCATAGAGTCTCGGTGAGAGATGGTATGCTAAATTCTGGGGAAAGCAAATGAACCGGTGTGGAATCAGAGTATGTAAAGGAGTATAATATGGAATTTATGTGTAAAGGTAAACTGGAGCCAGACTGTGATATTCTTTAAATGCCAAGCTGAGAGGTCTGCATTTTAACCTAGAGGCAATAAAGTGTCACAAAAGTTTCTTGGGATGGGAATGATATATAATGTGGAGAATGGATTGACAACAGGAAAGAATGGGATCCTGGCGTCCTAAGTAGAAGGCTATCGAAATAATACAAAAGAGGGGGCAGCTAGGTGGCGAAGTGGACAGAGCACCGGGCCTAGAGTCAGGAGGACCTGAGTTCAAATCTGGCCTCAGACACATAACACTCATTAGCTGTGTGAGACCCTGGGCAAGTCACTTAACCCCAACTGCCTCACCCAAAAAAAAAACCATAAAAAAACAAAACAAACAAAAAAAAGAAATAGTACAAAAGAGAAGTGATAATTGTCCTAGATTAGATTCATTGTGCAGGCAGAATCAATAAAATCTTGTTTAAGGACTGGAAATTAGTTTAGTTGATAGTTTATCAATGTGCACTGCTCTGAGACCATTCAGAATCACGTGCTCAAAGATTTTCATAACAAGGGAATTATGTATTTGTTTTTCAAATTATAAAGTGGAAGGCTGATTACTAATTGTTGACAGACTCTCTTACTGAACAATCTGTAGTAAAAAAAAAAGTTTTCTGTGAGGAGTGAGCCTACAAAAAATTTTGTTTTGGATCCCTACATCTATTTCCTAGACTAGGATTCAACAACCCTGGGGTAAGCAAAATTATTTTTTCATAACAGGATAGATAGGGGGGCAGCTAGATGGTGCAGTGGATAGAGCACCGGCCCTGGAGTCAGGAGGACCTGAGTTCAAATCTGACCTCAGACATTTGACACTTACTAGCTGTGTGACCCTGGGCAAGTCATTTAACCTCTCATTGCCTTAATCCACTAAAGAAGGAAATGCCAAACCACTCTAGTATCTTAGCCAAGAAAACTCCATGGACAAGTATGGTCTATAAGGTCACAAAGGGTTAAACATGAATAAACAACAACAAACACTGTGAGAAACCTGAAGCTAAATAAAGGGAGCATCTGCACAGGGTGTCTGTCCTCCATAGTGCTTCTATAAACAGACAGCCTCCAGAAAGTTGCCACTTTCCTTTCAGGGCCTAGCTAGGGACCTTAGATGCACAAGTGCACAGTGTGGACTCTAAAATCTTCCTCCTTACTGGCTTTACCTCATCCCCAAGACCTGCTCAGCCCCATCAATTATCAACCTTCTTTGAACTGGAGACCCTCCCCACCCCACCCCCACCCCCACATAGGCAGACCTGGCTTGTCAGTTTGAAAAGGATGCTCATCCCTTCTCTTGACAGTGGCAACTAAACCTTTTGACCTTTGCAGCATACTTTCCTTGCTTGATTTCATTATACTTGCCTTTCCTTCCCCTCCCATGCCACTATATGATAGGTGATAACTTATTTTAAAAATTAAAATGAACTAAAATTAATCTAGTTTGGGTATATTCATGACACTCCTTGAAATGACTGTAACAAAACCAAAACTGGAAATAAAAGCTCTAGGTAAGTACAACAAGTTTAACCTAATTTGACCTGGTGCAAATTATAAGGGAACAAGGATGCATTCATTATACATCTAAAGATAGAAAACGGGTCATAAAACAAATTTCATCTCAAAGAATCTTATAAATTATTTTCAAAAATTCCAAACTTACTGAAATTCAGTTATTCATTATTGAAGGTTCATAGAACAGAGTACAGAGCATTGAAGAGCAGCTGAGATCTGTAACGCTTTAAGGTTTACAAAGTGTACACATTCTCACAATACCCTACAAAGTAGGCAGTACAAGTATTATCATACCATTTTACAGATGAGGAAGGTGAGGCTCAGGAGACTTGCTCATGGTCAACACAGTTGTTAAGTGTTCAATGGAAGATTCAAAGCCTTATGGTAGGGTGAATCTTCATTGGGACAAAGAGTCAGAGGTCACTGCCACTACAGCTCAACCCCTTGACAAGCCACTCGGTCCTACTGGGCCTCAGTTTCCTCCTCAGTAAAAAGAAAGGGTTAGCTTAAATAACCTCTAAGATCATTTCCAGCTCTAAATGTGTTACTTTAGGAGCCCAGCCTAAGACTCCCAATCTAGGGTTCTTTCCTCCTTCAAGTCAACTAAATTCCCAAAGGCAAGAAGACTTTCCCAGTCCTCCTTATAATCCTAATACCTTCCCTTGGAGACTTTCCGGAATTTATTCTGTATATATCTTGTTTGAACATATTTTCTTTGCACGCTGTTTATTCTATTAGACTGTGTGATTGGGGGGGGGGGTGTTTTTGCCTTTCTTTGTATTCCCAGCGCCTGGCACACAGTAGGCACTTAATAAATGCTCGCTGCTGTTGACATCACTTCAGCTTTCCTCCTAAGTTACACAAAGGTTCTGGTAGCCAGATCCACATGAAAAACTGAAGTCTGCAAAAGGAAACGGGGCAGAAAAGAGGAGGGTCCCTCTCTTCCTTCCTGCCCCCCGCCCCTGCTCTCGCCCCGCTGGGCTCTGCTCTGCTCTCCCCTCCGCTCCCCTTCCTCCAGCTTTTCCGAATCCACAACAGGTGAAGGAGGGAACTGTCCAAGGTTATCTACCTGACTCATGGGCTTAGGAGAGGCCTAAAACAACAGCACCAGGGGCTACAGAGCACGGGACCAACAACTCCTCCTAGGAGTTTAAAAAAAAAAAAGACTTCACTCGAAGGCATTTATTATGCTGACCGAGTGCCAGACGCTGCACGGAAAAACAAAACCAGCTCCCCGCTCACTCCTAGGGGTGGAAACTTGAACCACGAGCAAGGCCCGAGATGAGCAGGGGGGAGCCCAAACCGAGAACGGGCACCCACCCTGGGAAGGCGCTGCGGGGCGGGCCAAGGCAGAGCTGGCCGGGGGCGAGGAGGGCGAGGAGGGCGGGCGGGCGCTCCCCTCCTCCCCGCGGCCCTCGCCTCGCCTCGCCTCGCCCCGTGGGTCGGTCCCTCCCTCGCTCGCTCGCTCGCTCCCTCACCTCCTCGGCGTGCTTGCGCAGCGCCTTCTCGCGCTCGTACTGGGTGATCAGCTGCTCGTTGTCGTCCCGCAGCAGCTCGAGCTCCACCTGGTGCTCTTGGTCCTGCGCGAACACCGAGTCCAGGTTCTCAAGCACGGCCACCACCAGCGGCATCAGCTCCTTCACCACCTCCTCGTCATAGCGCCCGATCAGGCGCTCGAACTCGCGGTAGATGGAACCCGCCAGGCCGGACACCCGCTCCGACATCACGGCGCCGGAGCCGCCTGGCTCCTCTTGGTACACCACGCCGTCTTCCAGCTCCATGGTGCCGGCGCGGCCCAGCCCGGCTCCGGGGAGACCGCACGGGCCCGGCAGGGGAGGGGAGAGGGGGAGGAAGGGAGGGAGGGAAGTCCGCTCGCCCCAACTGCCACCCGCCGCCACCGCCGCAGCGCCGCCAACTGCCCAAGCTGTCCAGCCAGCGGCGCAGCGCTCGCGTCACCGGCGGAGGGCGGGGCTCCGGGCCTTCGTCACCAACGGGGGGCGGGGTTCCGGGCGGCCGCAGCGGCCGCGCGAGGTGGGGCTTTCCCGGGAGGCGGAAAGGGGGCGGAGCGGAGATGGCCTTACGTCATCGGTAAAGCGAAGGAAAGAGGAGGTGCTCGAAGAGGGAGGAACGTCCTAAATCTTCCTCCCTCCCCCCGCCCCGACTCGGGTTCGGAGGCACGTGGGGTGGAAGGCATTCAGGACTTGGACGGTGCAAAGGTCTGCAGAAGAGGAATCATACGATAGCGCTTGTGGGCGGGACTCGGCGGAAGGGGCGTGGCCTACGCAGAGGGCGGGCTTATCAAGGAAGGTCGAATAGGAGGGGGAAATTCCATTTGGAAAGAGGTGGGGCGGGGTACTCCCAGAGTGGGCGGGGCCTGTTGCGGGGTGTGGGCGGGGCCAGGGACGGGAGGGATGGTTTTAGGGGAGTGGTTTGGGAACCCTCCAGTAGAGGAGAGCGGGATTTGAGGGGGAAGGCCGAATCTGTCTTGTAGGTGGGCTGAGAGGGTAACACCCTGTCTAGCCTCCTTCGGAAATTCTGACCCGATGAGTGTGTGTATCTCCTCTGCTCTGGGAGGGGTGTGCTATTTCCTCTCTTCTGCCGCCCTCCTTTTCCATCCTTTCCTGTAAAGCTCCGGAGGAAAGGTCGGCAGGGGCTCCTTAGGGGGAAGAGGCCTGCTAGGGTAGCAAAGTGGAGTGGGGGATGACGAGTAAGAAAAAGAAAAGAAAAGAACCCGGAGAGGAACTGGGATGAAGCCCCCAGGGTGAGTCTCCTGGGCTGTGAGAAGTGTCAGGTCACTGGGACTGCATCCCGTGCAGGGGATGATGCAACCCGAATCGATGAATTGAAAGAGACCTTACAGGTCACCTAGTCCACACAAAAGCCTGGGAGTGGCTTAGGCGTAGAGCCCTTCCAGGCTTTCTTCCTAGAAACTAGAGGGTTTTCCAAAATTAGCCCCTTTCTAGCTCCTAGTTCCCTCCTTGTTTTCACCGACTGTCTCCAACGCCTGGGATTCTCTCCCTCTTCGTCACCTATTCCCAGGCTTCTCTGGTTTCTGTCTAGACTCAGCTAACATCTCATTTTCTTCAAGAAGCTTTTCCCGAGCCTTCTTAATTCCCTGGTTTCCGTCAAGACTCAGCTAATATCCCACTTTCTTCTAGAAACCTTTCCCGATTCCCCTTAATTCAATGCCTTCTCCCAGTGATTATCTCCAATTTATCCTGTATATGTCGTTATGAATTTGTAAATCGCTTACACAAAGACTGACTCAGATGTTTGCTTGTTGTTTTAGGCATTATGTGGTGAGCTCCTTGAAGGCAGTAACTGTTTGCTTTTCTTTGTATCCTCAAGGTCTTAGAACAGTGCCTGGCACTTAGGAGGAGCTTAGTAAATGCTTCTTTACTTAAATTGATTTGACACATTATCCTTTCCAGTACTTCTTACTTTTTTTCTCCGTATCTACAGGAGAAAGGACTCTCCTCCAGTCACCTAATATGTTGCAGAATGGTGGGCTTGGCATTCCCATCCTCTCCTTTCCAGGTCTGATCCAGCTACCTCAATTTGTCAACCATCAATTAAACTCTTACTGTGTGCAAGACTGAGAGGCAATGTGTCATAACAGATAAAAGTTGGTCTCCTGTCAGGGCTATCTGGGTGCAATTCTTACCTCTGACAAGTGCTAGCTGTAAGATCCAGAGCAAAGTCTCAAAAAAAAAAAAAAAAAACCTCTCAGTGCCACTAACAGCTCACTAAAGAGACTATCAGTTGCTGAGGAGTTGTTGATATGCACTGGTAAAGGGAGTTACTTCTTAGGAGTTCCTCATACCTATAAAATTACAGGTTCAGTTAAAAAACCATTCAAGGCAATAGACATTCAGAAATAAAGGTAAAAGTTTCTTTTCTCAACTCAAGAAGTTTACATTCTACTGGGGTAGAGGGTGGGAGATATGATGTGTACATAGATTACCCGGGGTAAGCCTAGGCAAATTGTATAGGTTAAAAGATGAGGCCTTTGTTTGGGACTTTGAATTACTGTGGGAGGGATCTACTTGGCCCTCAGGGAATTGGGTGACAATACTCCTAGAGATTCCTGAACTCGGCTTCCTAGGGGGAAAAGTAAGAAATTTGGATCACAGGGTCCTATGTCGAGACTCCTAGAGTGAAGAGGGAAAATTTTTGAATATTAGGAAGTTCCTGGACCGAACTTCTTAGGGAGAAGAGGCAGAACCTTCTGGCCTCCGTTACTAATGTGAATTGTGTGTCTTTGTAAGTCTCAAGGATGGTGGATCTATCATTCTCTGTGTCTCTATATCTGTCTCTGTCTTTCTGACGCCGGCCCCTCCTCCTCACCTATTTCTTCTTCTTTATCCCTTTCTACCTGGAGCACAGCATCATGGACCTACTTTCTAGGAGCCTGGCAAGTCAAGGGAAGGAAATAGAGAATCAGTGCCTGTGTAAGAGAGGAGTTCTTGGACCTTTAGTTCCTGACCACCTCCTGCTTTCTATTTTCTTTTCTGAGTCCAGGTAAAAGATCAGAAACCTGATAGTAGACTTCCCCATATGGCAGAGGCAAATATATGCATGACTTTTCAGCCCCAAGTCTGGGCATTTCCAAGCTAGGGAGTTCAGGGAGTTCTCTCAAGAGAAGGGGATTTCTTGATGCATCATACTGCTTGAGGGGAAAAAAATTAAAAAGAGAATAATCCACATAGTACCTGCACAGCATCTTACTTGGAGAACCAAGCCAATGACTTACTCAGGCAATACAAACAGGTCCTTCAGGCAGGGTTTTGCTTGTTAAAGCAACCCCACCAAGTGTGTTTACCTCATGAGAAGAGCCTTAACCACAGGATTGTACCATGAGTGTGAGACTGTGTATGACTCAGAGATAGAGGGATTTTTTTCTTCCCCGTCAGACTTCTCTGAGGTAAACTGAGGTACAGTGAAGGGAGATGGCTAGGTGAAAGTTAGCAGAAGAGGCCAAAATGAAGGATAATGTCTTTGATCTTCTTGCTAACGACTTGGAAGGCAGGGCTAGAGGGTTCTAGGGCTTGACATTCAGCCAACTGATCAACATTCCTAACAATCATAACACACATAAAAAAAATTCAATAAACATTTACTAAGTTTGTAATGTTATGTGCAAGACAGTGCGCTAAGTGCTGGGATAACAAAGATGAAATAAGCCGCAGTCTCTGTTCTCAAAATGCTTACAACTTAACAGAAGTCATAAGACATATGCCCACAAGGGTGATACAAGTGTAGAAGAGAGGGTCAGAAAACTTGCTATGAGACAATTGCAATGGGAGGGGTTAGCCTTTTTTGTCTGGCCCCAGAGGGCAGCACCAGGAGCAGTGGGTAAAAGTTTCAAAAGCAAGTTTAGACTTGGTTTCTGAAAAAACTTACACTGACAGCTATTATAAAATGGAATGCTGCCTCAAGAGGTAGCAAGTTACCACCCAACTCTCCCCTTGGAGATCTTTAAGCAATGGCTCTGTGACCATTTGTCCAGTATTTTATGGAGGGTTGGACTAGATGGCCGCGAAGGTCATCTCAAATTCTGTAATTCTGACAGACCCCATTATGTACAACTGGGGAGACCTAGATAAGAGTAATACCATGAGTATTCTCCATTTACATAGCATAAAGTAACTCTGGGTAAGACTAATAAGCCAATCAGAAAAAATGGCCTTTTGGACTCAGCCCTAGGATTAGACCATATTAGCCCAGAAGTTTGGGGAGAATGCTGGTTGATTATATCTTGGGGGTAAAATCTATGGAGAAATGCTCCTTTTGATGCCTCCAAAGGTCTATTACTTATAACCTACTTTAGGTGATTAGGGAACTCATTGATTGGAGACTCCCCTGATCACCACCCCCACTTCCATAAGACCTGTCAATCTGCTTCTGACCTGCCTTCCAATTCAACATTTGTTGACATCCTATGTGCAAAATACTTCATCCCATCCTTCTTCCCTTTTGTCTCATTCAGACAAACTGTACAGTTCATCACACTCAATTTTTGTCTTGCCTCCATGCCTTTGTTCATAATACCCCATGCCAGGAATGGACTCCGTCCGGGTCTATTGCACTCTCTCCCTTCCTTTAATGTCCAAATCAAGGGCCACCTCCCCTCTAGCTGAAAGTGATTTCTACTCAAAATCCACAGTGCTTTTACCTACTCTTCTGTACTTAGCGATATCATCCTTACATGTATCTATGTCTTGTGCCTCCTGTTAGATTACATGCTCTTTGAGAACCTAGGGCAGGGACTCATCTCACCTTTGCTGCCCCAGTACCTAACACGGTGTCTTGTACACAATTGATATTTAGTAAATGTTTGTAGGATGGAGTTGTTTGTGTGTATGTATGTTTGTATGAATGTTAGGAATGCTGAGCAGCTGGCCTGGTGTCAAGTCCCAGGTGCTCTCTTTCTGCTTTCCCAGTCCCTGGCAATAAAATGATCCAAAGACATTACCCTCCCCAGCTTGGCCTCTTCTGGTAGCCTCCACCCAGCCATCTCCCCTTTCTGTGCCTCATTTTCCCTAGGAGTAGACAAAAAGGGAGAAAAGCCTCTTGTACTCTATGCTATGGAGGCAAGTAATGGTTGGGGAGTAGGGGAAGGAGGTAAAGGTTTGCGATTGAGTCATTTGGTAACCTCACAATTAGAAAGGTGGTAGTGACTCTACTGGACAAATATCGAGTTAAGAGCCATTGAGGAGAGACAGGTCACTTCCTGGTCATAAGAACAAACCTCTTGTAATCTGTATGGGCATCGGAAGCTACTGAAAAGTGTAGCGTTTCTCAGCTGAACGGGAAGACTGAAGGATACCAAGAAGAGAAAGCTAAACTCTCAAACCCAAGGAGCCAGACGTCTGTCTTTGTGTCTTTTAATTCCCCTCTCTGTTTTCACCCCCCCACCCCAGGAGAGAGATATCCAGGGCTATAATTCTGTGGGTGTGGCTCCCTGACTAGGTCGGGTAAGGAAGGATTATAGGTTCCCCTCTACTACCAACCTATCCTCTCTCTGGCTCTTCCGTAAGTGAATATCTATCCCACTTCCCACAGTGGCTGTTGAGAATCTTCACTTCTCAAGCCATCTTCTCCTGCCACATAGCCCACCCCTCACCCAATACTTTAAAGGAAAAGCCCCACACTTCCAGCTCCACATCTCCCTCCTCTGCTCCAGACTTGAGAATCAAGGGACCCCTCTCCTTGCCAACACACCAGTTCTTCTCCTTGTACCTTTAATCCCACATTCCCATCTCTTCATAAGAGCTTTTCCAGTAGAACCTTCCCTTTCTTTCCCTAATTTTCTTTCTTTTGGGGGGGGGGGGAGGCAGGGAAGGGCAGTTGGGATTAGGTGAATTGCCCAGGTTCAAGCAGCAAGTGTCTGAGGTCACATTTGAACCCAGTGCTTTGTCCACTCTACTGCTTGGCTGCCCATCCCTACCTCACTCTAATTTTCAATTCCTTATCCACCAGTTCCTTTTCTGCTTCCTCCTGCCACTAAGATAAGATATGAACTCCCATATTTGTCATTTAAAGTCTTCTGCAGTATTTCCTACCTATCTAGACTTCTTCAATGCTACTTATCTTAGGCACTCTTATGTTCTGGCCAAATTGGCGTATTTGGTGATTATAACTGACATTTATAAAGCACTTTGGGGTTTGCAAAACCCTTTACCTGTATCATCTCATCTGATCCTAGCAACAGCCCTGGGAGGTGGATGCTATTATTTTACCCATTTAACAGATGTGGAAACTGAGACAGAGAGGTTAAGTGACTTGCTCAGGGTCACAGCTAGTAAATGTCTAAGGCAGCATACAAACTCAGGTCTTCCCAACTCCATGGCCGGAACTCCATGCCATCGATGCTGCCTATTTGTTGTTTCTCATATACTCATTTGTTGTTTCTATCTCCCATCTTGGTGCCTGGAACATGCTTCATTCTCACATGCACCTTTTAGAATCTCTAGTTTCCTTTAAAATTCATGAAACGAATCAGCGTGGCCCTGTGTATAGGGCATCTGACTTGCAGTCAGAAAGACCTGGATTCCAATCCTGTCTCCACTACTTAGTAGGCATAGAGTGTAAGGCAAGCTTTATCTCTCTTCAAGATTGGACTCAGTGGTCTCCCAAGCAAGGTCCCTTCCAGGTCTAAATCTAATATGCCCCCTCCTTCAAGTTCACCTGTTCTGCTCCTCCCACTTGCTAATGTTCTCTCCAAACCCAAGCTAAAAACTCAGAATATGACTTGTACATAGTCTATATTTACTTATTTGTGTACATGTTATATACATAGAATGTATATACCTTGAAGTCAGAAACAATTTTGTTTTTGTCTCTTTATTTCTACCACCTAAAAGGACTGATGATTAATAAATGTTTATAATTATGACTACCCTGGCCTCTGCTGCCTGAAGGCCAGGTCTGTTACATTTCACCTCCTCCCCCAGGGTTCTCTGATACACTTCAGGGGGTTGGGGAGTGCCTCATATCTCTGCTAATGGTTCAAACCTCCACTGATAGTGTCTCTCCAGTTTTAGGGGTCCCCTGTACCCCAACTCCATTGAACCACTTAACAGATTATCTTTCACAAAGGAATATTTACTTCAAATGTGTAATAAGAACAAATATACAAACACCCCCCTCCCCAACATATGGGGACAAATCAACCCCTATGCCACTTCAGTCTGTAGAAGGAAGGGGAACAGGTATACTGCTAAACTCAGTCAACCAATAAATATCTATTAAGCACTTACTATGTGCTAATGTGCTCCTCAGCACTGTGCTAAGCCCTGGGGTTACAAAAAAAGGCAAAAGACAGTCTCTCTCCTCAAGCAGATCACAATCTAATGGGGGAGAAAATAAACAAATTTGTACAAACAAGTTGAATAAGTAGGATATAATTAAAAGAGGGATGGCATTAGAATTAAGAAGGGTTGGGAAAGGCATCCTGTAGAAGATGGGATTTTAGTTGAGACTTAAAGGAAGTCAGGGAAGCCAAGGTGAAGATGGGGAGGAAGAGCATTCTAAGCACACAGGACAACCAAAGAAAGTCCCCGAGCTGAGAGGTAGTGTCTAGTTTGTGGAATAGCAAGGATGCCAGTGTCACTAGATTGAGAAGTACATCCCTGGTGAGGAGCAAAGTGTAAGAAGACTGGAAAGGTAGGAGAGGGCTAGGTTATAGAGGGCTTTGAATGCCAAGCAAAAGATTTTGTATTTGATCCTAGAGACAATAGGGAGCCACTGGAGTTTATTGAATAGGGAGGTGAATTTGTACTTTAGGAAAATCACCTTAGTGGCTGAATGGAGGGTAGATTGAAGTAGGGAGAGACTTGAGGCAGGCAGATCAACCATCAGGCTGTTGTACAATAGTTCAGGCATGAGATGAAGAGGGCCTAAACCAGAGTAATGGCAGAATCAGAAGATAGGAGGGGGCATATTAGAGAGATATTGTGGTGTTGGCTCAACAGTAATACAGAAATAAGAGGGGAAGGAGGGTTTAGGGGGTCTGTTTTGTTTATGTTATCTGTTGGATATCCAGTCTGATGTCTGAAAGGCAGTTGGCAATGCAAGATCAGAGTTCATCAGAGAGGTTGGAGAAGGAGAGATAGATTTTAAAATCATTAGCATAGAGATGATAATTAAATTCATGGGAGATGAGATCACCAATGAAACAGCATAGGGGGAGAAGAGAATAGGGCCCAACTCAGTTCCTATGTAGTGTAATCCCACCAAATTCCAACTCCAAAGCTCCTTTGGGTTTCATCCCAATACTCTGGCTTCTCAGGGCTTCCCTGCTAGGGTGGCAGCAACATGCAGTCTGGAATCCTGCCTCTAAGATCACCATGGCTGGTACTACTGGGTCTGGAAACTTCACCACCTGCACCTAGAAATTGAAAAAGACAAAACAGGCCAAAATCCCAAACTTGCTTCTTGAGCCCACAGGGCCTAAATGAGGATCAAGCTTTGTTCATAGTCCCCGCGCTGTGGGAGAACAGGAACTTCACCCTTTTGGTTAGTGCCAGAAAGTGAGTCTGTCCCAATCTGTTAGTTATAAAGGCGCAACCTGTTCCAGCTACATATCCAATGGAAAGAAGCTGTTCCCACCCATGTAGTAGGGGAACTCAGAAAGAAGCAGATCCCTGGTACCTGCCATGTGAGTGCTTCTTCCACCTCGGATGATCTGGGTATAGTTCAAAGTCAAATTACATATTGATTGATTTGTGAGCACAATGACCATAATCAGATAAAGGCAGAAATCACTCATAGCAGCAAACATTTTGAAATGGAAGGCATTTTAGAAGCCATTGTGTCTAACCTCATCATTTTACAGATGAGAATTTCTCATCCTGTTTGTCCATGGAACTGGAACCTTAGAAATCATTTCAATAAATTTTCTTTCTCTAGTTTACAGTCTTGTTTCTGCAGGGGAAGGAGTGTTCTGGGGAGATACCTAGAGCACAGAACAATGCTGAACCACTCTATGGTCATAGTTAAGTATGGAAGCCCTTCTAGGGGCTAACTGTGGCCTGAAGCCTTTCAAAGAAGTGTAGGACTATGAGTCTTCTTCACTCATTCCATTGCAAGAATTGTTGAGGTGCCAAGGGGAAGGGACTAAGTATGTAAAGGAGCAAATAGAGCTAGAGATGAGAAGACAACCTCCAGGCAGACATGTCTATCTGAGCTCTGGTAAGGCTGAAAAGGCCTGTTGGGAGAGAGTCTCTATATGTTATAGAGTTTGAGATTTTATTTTATAGTCCCAGTCTCATTATTCTTCCTATTCCCACTGTGGAATGAATATAGACCCATATATCCAAAATCTAGTATATCTAGAATAGCCATATCTTCTAAAGCAAAAATCAAGATATTTGATATGACAAAGACTCAGGCTTTTGGACTAGTGAGTGACCTTAGAGATTTTAATCTAGCCCAACTCCCATTGGAGTTGAGGAAATGAGGAAACTGAGGCCCTCAAAACTTGCCTTAAGATGACAAATAGCAAAAATCAGATACCACTTCTGGTTCCCTAACTCCAAATCCAAAGGATTCAATGCAATTCACCAAACATTAACTTCTTGCTAGGTGTGCAGAATGCTAGATGCTTGGGAGAATACAAAGTTTAGATTAGGTAGGGCCCCACCCTTCACAGAGCTTGGACATATGACACACTTGAAATCCAAACCAATAAGCCTTAGCTAAGCAGACATCTAAGATACTCTGCTAGTCAATGAGGATATAAAAAGATAATTTTTATCCCTGAGTTTACATTGTACCCCAGGGTATAACATACAAACAAAATAAGTACAATTGAAAGGTATAAAACAAAGTGTGTTTAGGGCTGGGGTGGGGTGAGGGGAAGGGGGCAGCACAGGCTCACTGAAAGGAATTTTTTGCAATCTAGACTGTTCCAGAAAACGAAATATCCCATATGTTATTAGGCAAGTCACTTAACCTCTCCAGGCATGTTTTCTCATCTGTCAAATCATATTTGGCTAAATCAGTGGTGTCAAACAAATAGAAACGGGCCACTAAACCATATGTAAGGATCCCTGCCAGCCACACATTGACTTAGATGAATTCTCTGTGTTCTGCTGTATTTTTATTTATTTTGTTAAATATCTTAATCAGGTTTTAATCTGGTTGATATCCCTCCGTGTTCTAAATCTGTGATCCTCGAAGCAGCTGGTGGCACATCAAGCCAGACTGGCTGAATTGTCAGTCATCCCCGAGCCACTGGAGTGACTAATTATGCCGGTAAAACTTGTTTCCCTCTCACTTCCTGCTGGGCTGTGGCTTTCTTTTAGCTCCCTCAGGGGAACGGTTCCTCTTTTGAAGACCCCCTCCAGCACCACTCCCCTTTTCCCCGGTGCCAAGAATGGTAGCCAGTGGTTTGAAAGTGAAAGTAAGCCACCCCATGGGTTAACCCACTGCAGTTTGGGCCTCCTTATCAACTCCTATCTCAGGAGGTCTCCCATCTTAATTATTATGAATATTATTCTCTTTCTTCCTTTAATATAGTTAATTAAATATGCAGCTTGAACCCCTAGCCTGTTTATACCAGCAAGTTCCAAATTTTGAGGCTTTCACAAAGCCTCAAAATCTGTTCTCTTTCTAGATGTGTCTTCTTCCTTCTTCCAATCTCACCACTAGCATTCAGATAAGCAGAATTGGGACAGATTTCAGCAACTATCGGATGTTAATATTTTCTCCAATACAAAAATGCTTAAAATAATAGAGTTTACCAAAATTGCCCCTCTAAAAGCCATGACTGCTGTCAGCAAGGAGGCTGTACTGGTGGTATGAAGAGCACTTTGCCTCCATCCAGTTCTCTAGGTAAAGTATCAGAAGGATTAAATATAGCAAATAATAAGGTAGTGTATCTCAATCTCCCAGTGAAGGACAGGGAGTAAGTCTCCACGCCGTCTCTCCCAAAGTCCCTGTTTCCTACATCTCAGATGGTCAATAGACATTATTGGTATTCTATCCCCTGCTCCATATGGTTTTCCCCTGTTATTGGGGAGTTGTTATACCAAAATGGCAAAGTTCAGCATATAGACTCTGGTTCAGATGCAACTCTGGCTCCATCCCTCACTATTCACTATATACCATTCTTTGCTCTTATCAATCTCTCCTCTGGCTTTTTCTCTCGTCCCTTTTTCCCAATCATTACCTGAGATTGATTCGGTCTAGAGGTTAGGGGTCCTGGAATCCCAAAATCACGACACCTGGGTCCTGCCCAAAAGAATTCGACCCAATCCTTCTTGCAGCCAAAAACAAGGTTTGTTGATGATTCGCTATATTAGCTAGACTCTTAAGGAATCTGAGCATCTATAGGTTATTGGCTAGATTCTAAGAATCAGAGCATCTTAATGGAGACAAGATGGACTTTATATACAGAAAGATTGTGGGAGGGATCTAGGAGTGGCCAAGTAGTCCATGAGGTAATAGAATTACCAAGGGTGGGAAATGGAGCCTAGGTGGGACCAAGGGTGGGAAGTGGCCTGGGGCCATAGGGAGGCAAGACAATGGAGGGCCAGGCTAGGTCCAGGATAACAAAATTGGGGGATTAGGTGTAGCCACAATGAAAGGCCAGTTGATGGGATTATAGCCTCAGGGGAACGCCAGAGATTTGGCCATGTGGGAAAGTCCAGGGTTTTTCCTTTCTGGGGCCCAGATTCCAACCCCATCAAGGCCACATGGATAGTTTGTCCTCAGGTAAAGCCTGAAATACTCCCTTTGCTTGGAAAGACCTGGAGTTGACTGCCAAACCTCAGGAAACCCCACCCCCATCTTCCCTGGCTCCACAACTAAGCCCTTTTGGTAGAATTCCAAAAGGTGGGCAACAATACTATGCTCTTATGTACTTGTTTTGGGATGATTACTGGTCTCTGTGCTCTCCATGGGAGACAAAACTCCAATACTTCCAACTCTGTGATTTCATTGGCGGGAGTAGCCCCTCCACTGGCAAAGTTGACTACATCCCCACCCCCACCCTCCATCCAAACACACAGTTTAGTAGATAAATTATTTTCATTATTTGTTTGAGCCAGAAAAATTCTTCACCTGGTGTCCAGCTTTCTGGTAGTCAGTGTGAGATAACTGAAATGCTTATTTCTGTTTATTTCATAGAACTGAAGCTCCTTGAGCGTGGGGCCCTTTTCAAATTTTGTAGCTTCACCATTAAAAAGAGTCCCACGAATGTAACAGGTGCATTAATTAATTTTATTGAATTAAATTGAAATCTTTCCTCATAGGATTATTATGGTCTCTGATTGAGTTGGACATCTCATCAAGTATTTCTCCCATGAACATAAGGTTCCCATAAACATATAGTCAAGTTTCTGCCCTCATATCAGCAATGCTCAATCCCACTTGAGACTCTGAGTTGGGATTTTTATCAGCAGCAACTGCTTTTCAACAAAACCACAGATTAATCATTCAGAACCCACCAGAGTACAAGATAGTTTAATTTATCAGAGGGATCTTTATAAGGTGCCTCCTTTAGGTACACAGGCTACTAATCCATTCTAGATAAGGTTCACATTTCTGCACTCTCATCAGTAAATTATGGTTGTTAACGTTTTTTTATAGCTCTTACTATGTGCCAGTCACTGTGCTAAGCACTTTACAAACATATATTTCAGTTGATCCTTGTAACAACCCTGGAGGCATGTGCTATTATCTCCATTTACAGAGGAATAAACTGATGTAGACAGAGGTTAAGTGACTAGCCCAGGGTCACACAGCTAGTGTCTGAAGCTGGATTTGAACTCAAGTCTTCTTGCCCAGGCTGGGTTGCTCTACCTACTGTACCACCTAGCTGCCAGCATATGGGGTGTTAAGGGAGGACTAGCATCTTCGGTGTAAGGGTTTGCCGAGCCCTTTCTAGGGCTGCTCATTCATCTTTGGGGTCCAACTTTCACAACTCTCTGCTGTGGCTCCAAGGAGCTGTATAGCAGCCACATTCCTCTAAAACCATCTTGGCAGACAGGCTAACCCAGGTTGAAGATAACTCCCAGGGCTCAAACTTGTTGATGAGTTAGGAGGACATCTATCCCAAGCATGTGAAGACTTCACCTGGCAGAATGGGTATATGAGAACAATTTGTTCCAATGACCATTAAGACAGCTGAAGCAGGTGCTTGGAGCGCTCAGAGCTTCGTCAGATGTGGCGGTCGTCCTGATTTTTGTGTTGCCACTAGACTTCGATGACTCTGAAAGAGAAAATGAGGCTGATGACTTTATGAAACTCTGACTCACTTAAATCCAATTCACAAGCAAATCAAGATATCACTTGTGATGTCATTGGTACTCTTTGAAAATGAAGGATAAACAACAATCATAGTTGTAGAGGGACAGAGGTGATTAACTGTCCATTGCTCTCCCCTCATATCCTGCCTTCTACTCTGTTCACCTCTAATGTGCTACAAATAGCAAAACCAATCCCATCCCCATGGTGGGGGGCATAGTTTTTACACTGGGGCAAATGAGGGATTACCTGTATAATATAATTTCAGGGAAATCTGCCTGAGAGGAGGAAGGGGGTAATTTTGGAGAATGAGGCACTGACAATAGTAATATTAATCACATGCTGTTCTTTGGTCATTTCAGCTGTGTCTGACTCTTCATGACCCCATTAGGAGTTTTCTTCACAAAAATACTGGAGTGGGCTGCCATTTCCTTCTCCAGTTCATTTTACAGATGAGGAAACTGAGGCAAACGGGGTTACGTGACTTGCCCAGGATTATACGTCTAGTAAGTATCTGAGGCCAGATTTGAACTCAGGAAAATGAGTCTTTCTGACTCCAGGCCTGGCACTCTATCCACTGCACCACCTAGCTACCCTATTAATAACATAGTAAATTATTAATAAACTTAACTCTGGGCAGGCAAAAAAGCAACATGAGGGCACTGTGTACCTGAAAGGAGAAGAACAGGGGACCAAGGGGAAAGGAGGGAAGGGAATAAATATTTTACATAGCACCAATATGTGCCAGACACTATTATGCTAAGCACCTTACAAATATTATTTCATTTGAGATTCCAAGAAATGAGAACAGGCCCCAAAAGATGTGGGAAGATCCCAGACAAACTATATTACTATAGTAATGCTCTGGACTCCCTCTCCCAGAGTGAAGCTGGCTACATTACCCCCTCGGGGTTCTAGGGATATCACTGAAGAAAGATTGGGTATATCTCTTCTGTAATGCTATTGACTCAAGCCCAGTCTGGTGTATCTCCCCCATTGTTAACCAGTGGTAATTAGTGCTCTAGTTCCATTTAAATGATTAACATTGATTAGCTTTCACAAAGGTGTACTAAGTATGAAGATATACCCAGAACAGAAGTACAAACATCCCCTCCCCACCAACATCTAGTAGGTTATCCTCCCTCCTCCACCACATGAGTCTTTGGTAAGAGTGGGCTCAAACTGATCTCAGTTTCTATATAACATTCACCCCACCAAGCTCACTTCCAAGTGCAGCATGTCTGATGGATGAATGAGTCTGCATTTTTGCCTCCTGCTGGGCCAAGTTCAAGCAAGTCCCACAGGACTTCAACCCCTTACCATCTGACTTCCAGAAAATCCTATTGTGAGAGTCAGGTAAAGATTATATTTCCACAAAGAAAGAGAATAATGCAGAGATTTGAAGAACTATCCCAGGAAGTAGTATACTGTAGGTGGGCTTAGCAGATAAGAAGTAAGTGGATGGCTCTAAAAAGACTCCAAATTCAAGATAAGGGCTGAGCCAGCTCAGACCAGTTAGGGTCAACCTGAGGACACCTGAAAAATGTTAGTGTGCCCACTTAATGAATTTCATTACTATTATCTGACACACCCTGCATAAAATTAGAGCCTCATTAATGAGTCATGGGATGTATGACCAAGGGAGGGGGAACATACTTGAGCATATCAAGGGGAAACATGTAAGGAGGGGTATAACCCAGGAAGGGATGGACCAATCCAGGCCTGGGAGGTTTTGCGCCAAATTTGAATATATAAAAGCATGCTTGCCCTTGCACTCAGGGCCCATCCCTCCCTAAGAGGGGTGGAGCCTGCTTCTGGCCAAAAACGTCTAATCCTCTGGACTTTCTCTGTAATAAACTTTCTTAATACTAAATTTTAGGTGTCAAGTGTATCTCTAACACTGTCATGGACTCCACTTCCCAGACTTCTGGTAGATCACTGGCCTAACCTTTAGAAGCTCACGAGGTCATAGCCATCAGCCAGTCTCCTTTACCTAAAAGCAGGAAATAATAGCCACAACCGAGATAGCAAAGCCATGTGCTTCATGCCTGTTGGAGATAAGAGAGGGCCTGAGGCCCTTCACCAATCTGGAGGCTTACAGCAGCTTTTCTTCCTTCCATATACCAGCCAAGCCAAAGGGAGGCAGAGCCAAGGAACTTGCCCTGGATGGTTACTATCTTTTGAATACATCCCGATTGATTCCGACTCTAAATGCTATCAAAAAGGCTCCTCTTCACTGCATGGCCAGCAGCCTGGAACCATTTGCAGAAAGTCTGCCCGTGCTCCAAAATCCACATGGGGATTCATCAATCAAGCAAGCTGTACAAGTGAATGTAAGGACTAGACTCATTGACCAATCTCCACCTCCCCCCCACCCCCGTCCCCATTAGAATACCAAAGAATTGTTGTTTTATAGATTATAATTTTGCCCATGACATAGTCCTGTCCTTATATGCTTTTATTGACCTATTGACTTCTCTTCAATCGACCAGTGGTACTTTGATATGTCACACTACGAGGCATAGTATTATCTACTGAAACTACTGTTTTCTCCCTTGGGAAAAGTGAAAAAGCAGGGTTGTCTCACAGGCCCAAAGACCCCTATTGCCCTTTGGAGGAATTCAGTTTTCTGGGGCCCAGTAAAGAGCCAATGAGGAAGCAAAGGACAGGAGAGGAGTAAACTAAATCACATTAAATATCTTCGGTGTACTCAGTAATCATGTCCTCTTTCTGGGCCTCAGCTCTGAAATGACAGGGTTTGACCAGATGATCTTTATGAGTCTTATATTTCAGTAAATGAATAAATATTTATTAAGCACCTACTGTGTGCCAGACACTGAATGAGGAGCCAAGGACACAAACAAAAGAGAAATAGTTGCTGCCCTCGAAGTTTCCTACTGTGATCCAGAGAACAGATCAGTAACTTGGACTTTTTGTGCAGTTCAGACCATGTGTTCCTTTCCGAGAGCCCCACCTCTCTCCCTCACCCCCTCAATAAACTCCACTTGTTCCCTTTTACCTCCAGAGTCAAATATAAAGTCCTCTGGCTTTTAAAGCTCTTCCTAACTTGGCCATTTTCTACCTTCCAGTTTTGTTTTTTGTTTTGTTTTATTTTAATACCTTACTCCCTTCAATTTACAATCCAGTGAACCTGATCTCCTTGCTTTTCCTTGGACACAATGCTCCGGCTCTCCATCTTTGGGCATGGCCTGAAATTCTCTCCATCCTCACCTCCACCTCCTGGCTTTCCTGGATTCCTTTATGTCTCAGCTAAAATCCTATCTTTTATAAAAAAAAAAGTCTTTCCCAATGTTCTCCATTTGAATCTACTCCCAATTTGTCTGGTATATAGCTTGTTTGTATAGAGTTGTTTGCACGTTGTGTACCCCATTTGACTGTGAGCTCCTTGATAGTAGGGCCTGTTTTGTGTTCCCAGAACCTAGCACAGTGCCTGCACATAGTAGGTGCTTAATAAATGTGTCTTGGCTTATGCAGTTAGCAGCTGCTGATCACTATTTATATAGTGCTTTATGGTTTTACAAGGTATTCAACCTACATTATCTTATTTGAGCCTAGCTATAGCTAAGTGAAAATACTGTGGGCACTATTATCCTTATTTTACTGATGATGAAACTGAGATAGGGGAAGTGAGTTACACATGGTCACACAGCCAGCAGGTGTCAGAGGCAGAATTTAAACCCGTTTTTTCTTAGCATTCTAGGAAAATAGACCAGCCCTGTCTTTACTCTAGTGGCTGGGGCAATTGGCCATCAGAACTCCTTTGGTTGATAGAAGAAGGGAGAGTGCTACACAAAGACGGGAAGAGATCTCTCTAGTTTGACATCTTGTAGCTTCCTATTTTAATTATTTTACTCACTAGCTGCTAAACTATTTTCTTCCAAATTGCAAGAGAAGTACAAGTGTTCTTAGGGCCCTTTAAATTTTTTGCCTTGGGGAAAAATCCCATCACCTCACCCTACTTTTGCTTCTATTATCCTATAACCTGGGAGGTGGGAGTAGGAGATGGACAAATAGTTGGAAACAAGATGTGGAGTCTGCTCAGGGATAAAGTAACCACAGCAGCCTCCATAGTTTTTACCACTTTTTTCTCTGCCCATACATCAGACCATGTGATTAGTATCAAAACGACTCTAGTCTCATTCACCAGGGCAGAGCAGGGCTGGCCTGAGGCATAGATAGAGTGGGGGCTGACCAGAGCAGAGATCTGACTTCTCTGAATAAAACTAAGCTCAAAGCCACCATCAGAACTCCTCCTTTGGCTACAGGCATTATCTCCAGAAAGCTGCTGCTAAAATAAAAATTGTGCTCCCTGAGGTTAGCGCATTAACGCGTCATTTCTTGTTATTAGCGTAAAAGAGGATGCAGAAGCATTAGAAAAAGGTACATTTTGATCTAGGGTAGAGAGTGGATCATAGACTGATGGGGAAATCCTAGAGGGCCACAGTGTTGTTGTGAGTTACCATACATGGGCTACCCCTAGTGGGATGAAGGTGAAAGCCTATGGCAGAATCGCACTTTTTTTTTTTTATATATTGATATTTTTATGCTGGGTTAAAATGAGTAATGAGGACAATTTTAAAGAGATAAAAAGGTTACAAGGAGGAAGCCTGAGGAGTGTGTGTAAAGATGGAGGAACAATCTTACCCTTCTATAGTAACTCACATTTTAATAGTTTTTTTTTTAACGGTTACAAAAGACTTTCTTCATGACAACTCTGTGAGGTAGGAAGAGAGTACAAGCGTTATTATCCCCATTAAAGAGATGAGAAAACTGAGACTCAGAGAGGTGAAAAGGTTTGTTTAATATCATATTGCCAATGCCAGAAGAGAATCTAAACTCAGGCCTCCCCTGAGGTCTTAGGTCTCACCTGACCCCTTATCTTAGGAGGAGGGGAGAGGGAAGGAATAAGGAATAATGTTTAAGGCCTGATTTGTTTGAGCCTTAGGGCTTTTTTCAACACTGCCTTCTCTGAATCATTACCTAGCCTGCTTGCTGGGCCTCTAAAGCATCTGTACCCTAGGTACCACTGACTCTTATAAAGAGAGTTTCACAAAAAAACTCCCCTTTGGGCTCCAAGTCAATCAAGGCTACCCAGGACTAGAGGGTTTTGTGAAGTCATTTTTGAGAATTTGGGCCAAGTGCTACCTCCTGGGTAGAAATTCTGGGAAAGCCACAGTAAAGGGGCAAAAACTCATAATTTCCCAAAATTAAAGAAATGTGAAGGCAGGAGAGGAGAAACTCAATCCAGCCCTTGCTTACCACCCCTAGATGAAACCCCAAGAGGCAGACCTAAACGGTGCCTTTCCAGTTTGTCATCTTTGTCGCCACCAACCATGGAATTTAAAGTTGTTGAGTCATTTCAATTGTGTCCAACTCTTTGTGACCCCATTTGGGATTTTCTTAGCAAGGGTACTTGGAGTGGTTTGCCATTTCCTTTTCCAGCCCATTTTACAGATTAAAAACTAAGGCAAACAGGGTTAAAGTGGGAATGACAACCATCTGAAGCTCTAGCCAGTTCCACCCACCCTATCAGAGATCGTTTTTCCTTCAAGTCCAATGCTCTATGCATCATGCCACTGAGCTACACACCATATATGCAAGAAGGTTTATGTGGATGAATGAGTGGTGGCCACATGGGTGGAGAGAATACCCACCTCAATGGGAAAAAGGGTCTATTAAAGTGTCAAAGTGAGTGAGGAACCTTTGTACAAAGCGTCTCATTCTAGCTCTACTGCATAGGAACAATCTAGCTTTGCTCAGCTGAGCAGATTAATCTGGTTTTTCTTACAACTTTGGTAATAGGGGTAGACTAGGGCACTTCCCATAGAGATACAATGTTCCCTGGCCCCTTTCTGAGGGACAGATGCTCTGGCATATGTTCTCCCAGCCCTTGTCCTGACTTTCTGGACGTCAAAACCAAATCTCCTCTACTGCTGGCTCATCTTGAAACTTCCATCAGTTCCTGGGGCCTCGTTGCCCTGGAACAACCTGCCACCCCTGCTGTCTGCTCACCCTGGAATATTTCTTCATAAGGCCTGTGCCCCTTCCACCATTGGTGGATCCTTCCCATTGTGGAAGGGCCCAAATCAGCCTGCCTTCATTCTCCTCCCAGCCCTGTTCTTAACTTTCTAGACTTCAATAATCATGATCCCACAATGCCAGATATTCTCATCCTCTTTCTACTTCCGTTCCCCAGCCTTTCATCCCCCTTTTGGATGTTGTCTTCCCCTGTTAGAATGTCTGCTCCTTGAGGGCAGGGGCTGTCTTTCTTTTTGCTTGTATTTGTATCCCCATAGCTTAGCACAGTGTCTGGTGTATAGTAAGTGCTTAATAAATGTTTGTTTACTTCTTTTTTGGCATCCCGCTAAAAGACATGCAACCCAGCAATTCCTGAGTGGTCCACTGGTCTATTAGACTAGGGTTGTGTCAAAGATGATTGATGACTAAGGCAGAAAGAGACACTCACTCAGTAGGCTATGAGAGGAGCTGAGAAGAAACAGATCTTTCTCTCCCTTGTTTTGAGTATGTAGCTTTGGGATTCTGCCAGCCTCTCCTCTGGATTTGTAGCAGGAAGCCTTGGCCTACTGAGTGAGTGGCCCTTCCTGGCTCAGTTGCAATCATTTTTGATGCAACCCTAGTCAGATGTATCAATAAACACATCAGGAGCTGCTGGATCTCTCATGCCCTTTAATAAGGGGCCAGAGCCCCTTCTGACATGTTTCTACATGTCCTGTAGAAAAGGGCAAGAGTATATGTCCATGGGGCAGCTAAATGGTGTAGTAAATGGAGTGCCAGCCCTGGAGTCAGGAGGACCTGAGTTCAAATCTTGCCTCAGACATTTGACATGTACTAGCTGTATGACCCTGGGCAAGTCACTTAACCCCAATTGCCTCACCCCCCCCAAAAGAGTATATGTCCAATATATCCTGATCCATGGTATACACCCCACCCCATCCCCTCTACATTCTCAACATTCTTCATGCATGCCTAGGTCAACTAATATGTCTTTCAGCTACTACTGCTGAGAAAATAATATACTTGCTTCCTCTTTTTTTTTTTTAGTCTAGATCTATGGTTTCATTGGTATAGGGAGCTTCCAAGGAGGAAATAACTTTTGACAATGTTGATCTTCAAATATTCTGCAATTTGTAGTCAGAATTGTCTGTGAATTTAGAGGTTAAACAGTTTGCCCAAGGTCACACAGCCAGTAGGTGTCAGAGGCTGGATTTAAATCCAGGTAGTCCTGAGTTCAAGACTAGCCACTGTCATCATAGCTAGCATTTATATAATACTTTAAGATTGTCAAAGTGCTTTATAGCCTCAACAATCTTGAGAGGTAAAAATGCTATTATTATCCCCATTTTACAGATAGGGATACTGACGCTGAGAAAAGTTAAGTGACTTGCCCAGGTTCACACAACTAGCAAGTGTTTGAGATTAGATTTGAACTTAGGTCTTTCTGATTCCAGGACTAACTAGCGTTCTATCCACTGCACTGCTCATTTATCAATTAAGTCAACTTTTCTCTCACTTGGCCCATATGTGCCAAAATACTCTTAGCAGCATTTTTTGTGGTAGCAAAAAATCAGAAACAGAAGTAAGAACACGTCAGTTGGAACAGGATCAGACAAACTGTGGTATGTGAATGTAATGGAATATTATCAGTTTATAAGAAATGACAAAGGTAAAGAGTCAGAGGAACGTGTGAAGACCTGTGTGAGCAGAGGGCAGAGTGAAGTAGACGCTCTGTAAGTGAGAGCAACAAAGACAATGACTGCAATAACGTAATTCAAGAGAATATTAAAAGGAAGCCAAAATCTGAGTAATTGTATCTTGGTCTTGGAGAACAGTTAAATGAATTTGCTTCCCTTCTAAAGAGGTGAGACTATGAGTGTGGAATGTTGCCTACGTTGTCAGACATGGGTCATGGCATCCTTTGGTCTGCGGATACAAGGAAGCCTAACTGGGGAGAGTGAACAGCATTATGAAGGGACTGGGAGTTATATTTAGAATTATATCTAGAAACAAACAACATCAATAATTCTTATTGTAGCAAAGCCATCCCAAATACCATCCCAAATACTCACAAATACAAATACAGCAACACTGGGCTTCCTCAGGGCCGTTTCTGGTGGGCCACCAGTACTGTGGCTCAGTGATGAAGACTTAGCACTTGGAGGTGACAAAGCGATTCCATTCTTGGTTGGAAAAAGCATCCTGACCCTTTTCTTTAGAGGCCTGGCTCTCCAAACACTGGATCTAATTCATGTGCATGGGTGCGGAGCTAGAGACCCCTTAATAGGAGAGAGTGAGCGTCCTAGCTCCCATAGGTCCAGCGACAGTCTTTTATATTTTGTGACCTTGTCCAGAATCTGAAGGGCTAATTCCAATCAATGCCGAGTACTTAGACCTTTTTGGGGAGCCCCATGAATGTTTGGGCTCCTCTGAGTTTGTTTTCTTGCTTTTCTGAGCTGAGCCTACTTATCATATAACCTAGTCAGGGGTATACCCCCATGGCATATTAGGAACACTTGGAGAATTCTTATATCAGACTTCCATCTGGCTGCACTGGCACAGGTTCTGTTGGGGGAAGTTATATGAGTTGCCCTAAGTGTTGCAGGAACTTTAGAGGAATTTCCACCCAGGATAGTTTGGTTTTTCATCTGAGGGTGAGAGACAATTTCCAGTCAACCTTAAGTCGCTAATCCATAGTAGGGGAGCTCCACATGCTTGTAGAGTTCATTTCAGAATAGATTTGAATAGATTTGCCTTATAGAGGTGAAGGTTGTTATTGTCTTTTTTCTTTTTGCTATTTTACATTTTTGTTAATTGTTTTATTTTAATTTCAATTTTTGTTTTTTCCTTGTTGCTTGGATTTAAACAGGTTCTTATAAATAAAACCTGTGATGAACTTTTTACAAAATGTCATTTATTTGTTGAATATACACAACTTTATAATTGGGAATGACTAAAATCCACCAAGTATACTAGATCTGTACCTTTACAAAACAACTGTTAATTGTAGGGTTGTCTAACTGGAACTGTTTTGAATAGACTACTGGTATACTTTGCATGCCATTTAGAAAGCCATTAAGAATTGTGCCACATTGAGTTTGGTGAAACCCTTTAATAAAAGGTACAGGGGAAAGGCACTAGAAAGGGCAATGCTTGAAGTTCCCAGGTCCCCAGAGAACTTTTCAGAATTGAGGATATGGACAACGTGTCAAATGCACCACAGGCGATTTGATGAGGAAAAGCAAATGTTTAAATTGGGGAAGAATGTGTCAGGGGCCATCCCACAGAACATTCTGGTAGCTGAGCTGAGTTCCCCTGGTCACTTGGGGTGACAAATGTGGCTCGGCACTGAAGGACTAGAAAATGAAATAGTCTCCTTGTTGTGGCCCAGGCTTGACTCGCTCTAGTCCAGGTGCTGGATTAGAGGAAAATAAGCCCCTAGGAGAGTAACTAACATTTACCAAAAAGGAAGTATATTTAATAGTAGCACAGGAAAGATATTCACCAAGGTTCAGGAAGCATATAGCATAGATTCAGGAAGAAATACTCCCCTCACCACCACCCCCCACCTCATTTCCGTAAGCAAGGGGTCTGATCAGAAGTGTATGTAAACTCATATTGCAATGGAATATTTATCCAATCTGAGGGGTCCCAGCTCTTTATGGGCTTGCTTTTTTATACCCTAGGTGGCCAAGAAGCTGAGTCAATAGCTTGAGCCCTAGTCCCCTGAACTAACCAAGTTTCAGGAACTTTCCCTGCATTTTAGGGGAAAACCAGCCTAATTTATGTGGTAGGAACCCAAGCAAATGGTGAATCCTACCGCAACAGAACTTAGTAAAAAGTCCACATATGTTACTATTTCCCTTAAATCCCTATACTATCTCTTACACATCTCTGATTTTGTCCCCACTATGACCCATTTCCACAGGTATTGGCATGCTGCTCTGCTCTTTTAATAGTTCCTTCTTTCCTCTCAGCAAGATAAATGGTAGTTAAACCTTAACCATGCCACTTCTACTTATAGCTTAGATGAGACTGTCCAGACCCTCAAATTCACAGGGGTCAATCATCCGAAGTCTTATACCTATCTAGGTCAGAAAGACAAAATAAACAATGTTTTTGAAACCTAGACACAGTAAACAAAGCCCAGTTTATTGCACTTTCTACTAGGATAGCGTTGCTGTTTCTCTCTCATTTTATCCTTATTCTCATGCTTCCCAAGGTGTTTCCCTCTGAGGTTTCTGAATTTCAATGGAGAAATGTCTCTTATTGGCATCCAGTGCTACTCTGTGGCCCCCTCTTTCTAACCTTTTTTCTCATCTTTTTTGGGTATTATGAAAAATACAAATCTAGTAACAGTTGAAGTGGGTTTTTTTTTTCTTTTCTTTTTTAACAATTGAATTTGAACGATGTTTGACTAAAGAAGAGACCTGGCTACTGCCCGTTCTGTCCCAAGCCCTCCTCTGGGTGATGCTACTTTTTTCCCAGCTTCTCCCTTTAGGCATCCCTGTGGACTTTATTTTCCCTTTAGTCAGTGCCTTTCCTCAACCCCTTAGGGCCTGGTAACTTAAACTCATTTAAGGTAGCTAGGGGCTCTCTTATCACATGGGGTGTATGGGGTGTTCAGAGAGGACTAGCATTTCTTGTGTGAGGGCTTTCCAAGTCCTTTTCAGGGCTGCTCACCCACCTTTGGTGTCCAGCCGTCACCTAACTTTCACCTGCGGCTCCAAGAAGCTCTAACATGTGCAGTAGCCACACCCCAGTAAAACCACTGTGGCACACGGGCTAATCCAGGTTGGGGATAACCAACAGGCCTCACACCTGTTGGTGAGTTAGTGGAATGTCCACCCCAAGCATGTGAAGACCTCCCCCTGGCAGAATGGACAGATAAGAGCAGTTTGTCTCAGTGGCCATGAAGTGGGGTGAAGCAGGAGCTATGAAGTGCGTAAGAGCTTGGTCAGACATGGAAGATGCCAAGATGCCACTGCATCCCAGGCCATTGCCAGTCATCCTGACTTTTGTCTTGCCACTGGACTTCAGTGACTCTGGAAGAGAGAGTGAGGTTGACCTTTGTGCAGCTCTGCCTCACTTAAGTCTAATTCAGGAGCAAGTCAAGATATCACCCCGTGATGTCATTGGTCCTCTTCAAAAACAAAAGACAAACAACAACAAAGGAGTCGGGGTTCTTTCGAACCTGCCTAGGGAGAAACCATAGGAAGCCGTTGCCTCAAACAGGCTGTTGTTCAGTCGTGTCTGACTCTTCATGACCCCTATTTAGGGTTTTCTTGGCAAAGATGCTGGAGTGGTTTGCCATTTCCTTCTCCGGTTCATTTTACAGATGAGGAAACTGAGGCAAACAAGTTTGAGTGACTTGCCCAGGGTTACACAATTCGTAAGTTTCTGAGGCCAGATTTGAACTCAGGAATATTAGTCTCAACAAAGATGATTCCAAATTAAACACTTACCAAACCTTCTCCTTCCAGAAAACTGCTGGCTCATTGTATGTCCAGAATGGTTCAAATTCATTTATTCTTTTTTGCACTAGAGGAACTATGATAACGTATTTCAATAAAATCCCTTTTGTTCAGCTTGAGCCCCCAGCTCCTAGTTTCAACAATTAGAGAAAGAATCCTGCTGGGACACATATACATAATGAATGATACAGAAACTAGTTTCTCTCTAAAACACATACCAAATACAGAAAGAAAACAAACTCTTAGAGATATGAAGACTTGAGACATAGATTTAGCATTGAGAACCCTAGAATGGTGAAGGACAGGGAAGTAATGATATCAATAGTTTTATTCTGAGAAACAGGGTCAGCTGCAGCCTGCATCAATTTGTGGCTTCTTCATGCTTCAGTTTGTAGTCTTTTCTCATCATCTCATACCTAGTTGAGGCAGCGCCAGTGGTTCTGGGAGTACTTCTAGCATGGTCAGTCTCTGACCTCGCCTGTTCTCTCTCTGTCTTATTACAGTTTAAGCAAGTTGGGTGTGGAGGCTGTGACATCACAATTGAAACCACTTTGGCCAAGAGATCTGTGGCAGGGGCAGGTGATAGCCATCCTGCTTCAACAAATCATTGTAACTATAATCTTTCTTCCTGTTTTGGCATCCTCAAGCTTCGAGAGATCTTGACAACCACCCTTCAGCATGCTTGTATAGTTCTTGCTTCTTTAGAAATTTCAGTTCTTCCCTTTCCCATGGGACTAGAAGAGGGCCATCTTATTAGTCATAGATTTATGGTCTTCTGCGGCTTGAGGAGACAGGCGTTGAGGTATTTCTGTCTGCTTGCAGATATTAGTGTACAATGACCAACTATACAAAGTTAGTTAAAGTTGAGCTGAGCCTATACTCCAGTGTGGACCACCTGGGTTTCCATGATATCCATTCTCATCTCACTCCTTCACCTTGTCTCCACATTCCTGAATGGGCCCAGATCTGAAGAGCCATAGAGATAGGCTTGGACTGTGGAGAAAATAGGACCTAGGCTGTAAATAGTTCCCTAGGTACTGTCTTAGGTATCCTTAGCAGAGGAAAGTGAGTAGGCCTTCAATATAATAGAGTTTAATTACTACGGAGCTACATATTCTATGTAAAACCCTAGCTTAGGATCTGTCACAAAACTGTCACTTACATCCTTGTGTCAACCTATATCCCCACCCCTTCCACCCCCATCCACCTTGCTCTCTGCTCAAAATACAACTAGGAAGATTTCAGAAAAATGTCCTAGTCAGATAAATGAGAGGAGCCAAGATTAGACTAATACCTTTCATCACTGCGCCCAGTGATGTTGGTATTCACAATGAGGGATTAAGGAGAGGAAGAGGAGCCATTGTAGATACAGAAATGACAAGATTTTGAAAATTACTGGATATGTTGAGTGAGTGAGAGTGAGAAAAAGCAATCAAATGCTCCAGATCAAGAATCTACCCACTTTATATAAAGCCCATAACCTTTGGTTGCCTCAGAGAGATACCCTGGTGTAATTATGATCACATGTCAACAAGGAGGAATAATGGTAAGTTTAGCTGAGTTGGACATCATGAGTCTGAGAATGGCCTCCCCAAAGGACCATCACTAAACCTCATTCTTTCTTCTGTCATTCTTAAGGCTATGGGCATCTTAAGGCCCTTAAGAACAGGGCATCTAGGATTCCAGTGACCTTTATGAACAGGGTTGTCATTTTCTTGTTATCCCCATTTCCTCCTGAAACTTTAAAAACAAGGTGACTAATTGTTTGGGCCTTGGGGGTGACAAACTTCCTGGCTATTCCAGCCATGTGTTGACCCAGCTCTTAAAGGACTTTTTGGCACTTTAGAATAAGGTGATAGACTGTGAGTGATGCCTTGGTCAACCCCCCACGCTGGCAGAAAGGAGATAGATTGTTGTATTTGATCAAAGAAGAGGCTTCTTTGAGGTGGCCCTCTTAAGCTTCAGCTCTCCAGGTGATAAGATGTGATTATTAATGAGGAGAGGGATGCCACTCAATGGGAGAGAGGGTTTGGGGGTAGTCCCCACGTGGAGTATGAATTTAATTAGCCAGGCTTATACTGTGCTGTGTCTCTCCTTTGCTGCTTTTGTATCTTTCCTCCAAAACACAAAAGACTCATGAGCACACATTCACACACTTAAAACATGATTCTCTCCCTGTAGGCTGACACTTAAAATATCAAAACATGGAACATTTTATAGGACTACTGAGAAACTACTTTACTTTCACCTCAACTCTGCACTCCAGGGCATGGCTTGTGTTTATCTTCCTGGTAATGGGTCATCTTATCTGAGAAGGGTAGAGTGGCAGAATACCCCTCCTGCTGCTGGTCACCTCTGACCTTTCATATCTTTTACTCACCATACTCCCCTAAAGGAGCCACTCCCCTAAAATCCATCTTATAACTACTGTTTGATTATGTGTGCTCAGGAAAATAAAGTTGACAAGGCAGTCAAGGGCCTGAAGTCCAGGCTCAGATTCTCCTGGGCAGCATGTGTAACTGCTGCCATATTCAAGCATCTGCCGTGTCTAGCAGGATTGGTAAATGGAGGAACCCTTCCTCCTCCCTTGAGAAGTCCGAGAGAAAGGATCATAGAATACTCAAACAGTGAGAGAGAAGACACCAGAGAGTGAAGTCAATCCTCTTAAGATCCACTGAATAGTTAATTTCTCTTTCTGGCTCAGTGGCCAGCCTTCTTTTGAAGTAGCACCTCACCAAGAAGCCCGTGAGGTTGTGCATCCTTTTAACAAAGAATCAAAACCCTTGTTCCATTCATGATCCGAAAGAAAACCTGTTCCAATCCCTCTTAATTCTAATGTTTTCCCTCTGTTGATTATTTCTGATTTATACTGTCTACAGCTTGTTGGTACATAGTTGTTTGCATATTGTCCTCCCCGTTAGATTGTGAACTCCCCAAGAGCAGGGACTATCTTTTACTTTTCTTTATATCTAAGCACTTAGTGCATGGTACATATTAGGTGCTTAATAAACTCTTGTTGACTATTGACATACTCCAATAGGATCCATTCTATTACACTTAAAATCTCAAAGTCTTCTCTCTCTCTGTTAATTTTGCTTAGGTAGCATCTGTTGCATCTCTCCCTGCCTCTCCACTCACACCATCATCACTGTGTTCAACACCTCCTTACATTCTTGCCTGGTCTGTCTTGTAACAGCCCCACAATTCCTCCCCCACAACATCCAGTTGCTCTCCACTGTAGGACAGTCATCGTTTGTCCTCAAATCCCCAGCACCTAGCTTTGCACCTACAGGAAAGTAATGTGTTGAATTCACTCATTGTCTTGTTTTGTTTGTTCTGCTGTGGAGGAGACCTATCTTATAAATGATTGATGATGATGTAGGTTTTGTAAATGGTTATTTTGTGACAATCCGAAAATGGAGTGTTAGGAGACAGAATAAGAATGAGTTATAGCTATGCTGAAACCTGATTGGGGTCAGGAAGTATAAAGGAAGTATGAAAGAAATAACTGAAAAACTGAGCTAAAGTGAGAGAAGAGATGAAAGGATGGAGTTAAACAGAGTAGCTGCTAAAAGGAGAAGCTTGGAAAAGCTGATTTAGGCTAGATGCCTAGGAAAGGGGAAAAGTCCAATAAATTCTGGGCCTGAGAACTTGGAAGAATAAAGCAAATAGCTCAGGGTGTCAGGGAACATTTCTGGGTGGATGGTTGGGTGGGGGAGCAGTTTGGGCACAAATACCTGGTCAGAAAATGTCTAGGAACAGAGTTCTTTACCAAAAAAGGGATAGAAATGAATATAAAAGATAAAGTGAACAATTTTGATTTAATAAAATTGCAAAGTTTTTTCACAAACACAAGAATTAGAAAGGAAACAGTTGACTGGCGAAAAATCTTTACAGCAAATATTTCTAATAAAAGTATATTACCCAAGATACATTTGGAACTAATACAAAATATTTAAGAATAGTAAATAAATGGTAAAAGGATATGAACAAGCAATTTTCAAAAGAAAAATGCAAACTATTAACAATCATATAAAAATGTCCTGTATCACTAAGAATATGAAAAATATAAATTAAGTAACTGAGGCTCCATCTCATACTTATCAGATTAGCAAAGATGACAAAATAAGGAAAATAACAATTGTTGGAGGAATAGGAAAAGCATAAGTATGTTATTGTTGGAACTGTGATTTGGTCATCCATTCTGGAAAGGCATTTATAATTATACACCAAAAGTCACTAAACTCTGTATACTCTTTCACCCAGTGATATCACAAATAGGTTAATATCTTAATGATATCAAAGGCACAGGGAAAGGACCCATATATAGACAAATATAGCAGAAATTTTCTTGTGGCAGAGAATTGAAAACAAAGTGGGTTGCCCATCTACTGAGGAATAGCTGAATAAGTTGTGGTATATAAATATAATGCAATGTTATTGTTCCTTAAGAAATTATAGAAGAGGTAGATTCAGAAAATCCTGGAAAGATTTCTGTGAACTGCTTCAGTGACAAAATAAGATAAAAAGTCTGATTATTTAGGTACTTTGTTTCTAGACTTAGAGAATCTTAGAGTTGGAAGGTACCTCAGAGGTCATCCAGGCCAACCTCCTTTCCAATGCAAGAATGCTTCGTATAGTTGGTATCCCAGATAAGAGGTCAATAACCTGTCCGTCAATTCTTCCAGTAGTTAGTGATTCAATCAATTCCAAGGTACCACATCTATCAGATTGGCTAATATGACAGAAATGGAAAATGATAAATGTTAGAGAAGATGTGGGAAAATTGGGACACTGAATGCACTGTTTTTAGAGTTGTGAACTGATCCAGCCATTCTGGAGAACAAGTGGGAAGTATACCCAAAGGGGAACCAAACTGTGTATACCCTTTGATCCAGCGATACCACCACTAGGTCTATATCCCAAAAAGATCATAAAAAAGGGAAAAGGACTTACATGTTCAAACATAGGTATAACAGCTCTTTTTGTGGTGGCAAATATTGGAAATTGAGGGGTTTCCATCAATTGGGGAATTGTTGAACAAGTTGTGGTATATGAATGTAACAATACTACTGTGCAATAAGAAATGATGAACAGGAAGCTTTCAGAAAAATCTGGAAAGAACGATGCAAAGTGAAATGAGCACAACCAAGAGAACATTTTACACGGTAATAGCAACATTGTGTGATGATCAACCATGAATGACTTCGCTCTTCTCAGCAATACAATGATCCAAGACAATTACAAAGGACTTATGATGGAAAATGCTATCCACTTCCAGAGAAAGAACCGATGGATTTGAATGCAGATCGAAGCATACTATTTTCACTTTCTTTATTTTTTGTTTTTTTTTTCCTTTCAGTCTGTTTCTTCTTTCACAACTGTGAATAATATGAAAATATGTTTTCCATGATTGTACATATATAACCTATATCAAATTGCTTACTGTTTTAGGAAGAGGAAAGGGGAAGGAAGGAGGGAGAAAATTTTGGAACTCAAAATTTTGTAAAAATGAATGCTAAAATTTGTCTTTACATATAATTAGGAAAAAACCCCATTATTAAAAAAAAAGTAAGTAGTTTACTGACCCTCAAAACAGATAATTCCATTCTTAGACAACTATCCTAACTTTGATACAATATTTCACCACATAATCATTGTAGATTTTATGCAAATTTTTGCAAAAAAGGGGTGCATCTTTCTAAAATATATAAAGAATTAAGTCAAATTTATAAGAATACAAGCCATTCTCCAATTGATAAATGGTCAAAGGATATGAACGGACAGTTCTCAGATGAAGAAGTTGAAGCCATCTATAGTCATAAGAAAAAATGCTCTAAATCACTATTGATTAGAGAAATGCAAATCAAAACAACTCTGAGGTACCACATCACACCTATCAGAATGGCCAACATGACAAAACAGGAAAATGATAAGTTTTGGAGAAAATGTGGGAAAATTGGAACACTAATGTATTGTTGGTGGAGTTGTGAAATGATCAAACCATTTTGGAGAGCAATTTGGAACTATGCCCAAAAGTCTATAAAAATGTGCATACCCTTTGACCCAGCAATAGCACTCCTAGGGCTATATCCCAAAGAGATCACACAAATGGGAAAAGGACCCACATGTAGAAAAATATTCATAGCAGCTCTTTTTGTGGTGGCAAAGAATTGGAAATTGAGGGGATGCCCATCAATTGGGGAACGGCTGAGCAAGTTGTGGTATATGAATGTGATGGAATACTATTGTGCTATAAGAAATGATGAACAGGCTGACTTCAGAAAAACCTGGAAAGACTTGTGTGGTCTGATGCTGAGTGAAGTGAGCAGAACCAGGAAAACGTTGTACACAATAACAGCCACGTTGTGTGATGACTAATATTGATAAATTTAACCCTTCCTGGCAATACAAGGATCTAAGACATCTCCAGAGGCCTTGTGATGGAAAATGCTATCCACATCCAAAGAAAGAACTATGGAAGTCGAATTGCTATTTTTTTTCCCCTTCTGTTGAGTTTTGTTTCCTCTTTCTGATGGTTCCTCCTACTAGTTTTAATTTTTACTTACATCACTAATGTGAAAATATGTTTAATATGAATGTAAATGTATAGCCTATATCAGATTGTGCATCATCTTGGGGAGGGTAGTGGGGAGGAAGGGGGAGAAAAATTTTAAACTCAAAAGCATATGGAAGTGATTATTGATAAATCAAAATAAATTAATAAAAATTTTTTTTAAAAAAAAGTGGGGTACATCCATTATGTGAAGCTTAATTTTTTTTGGACAGTATTACTTAGAAATCATTTATTACTAAACTGTCTTTGGTGCAAGATTAGGATGTATGGAAAACTCATGAGTATATGTCAAAATTGAATACTGACAATGCTCATGTGCTGAGAATTCTAGGCTTCCAGATCCCATTGCAGGAGAGATAAAAGCGCATCCATATGCCACTGGTGAATGCAATGCTGCTGTTTACCTTTTAAGTGGTGGGATGAATAGAATTATGCCATGTGATGATTACTCGAGGAAAGGTTATAAACCAGTTTTTGGACTGAAAAAAAAAAACCCAGGGTGCAATGATTATGTGGTGAAATATGGTATTTACCATCCTTGTGACCTTACATAAGTCACAACCTATGTGGATCTCAGTTTCCTCATCTTTAGGGGGTTGGTCTAAAGTCTCTTTCATCTCTAAATCTATGATCTATAATCTATGATTCAATGGTCCCCTGTGTTCTTTTTGAGCTCTAGAGTCTAGATTTACTCTATCAATATTAAGTAAATATACTATTTGAAAGCAATGACTGTCAGACTGAAATGGACATAAGAAAAAGCTTAAGAGAGAGTCAAAACCCAAGCTATATAGAAAGCAAAAGAGCAACTGACTGGCCTAAATGCATCTAAGCTACCTTACCAGATGTTGAAAAAATGTGTAGATGTGATTGCTAAACTGCATCATTGGTTTTTGAGAAACCGTGGAAAATGAAAGAGACATCATGGGGTGGAAGACAAATGTCCTGATTTCTTATTAAAAGAAAAGGAAGATAAATTCTGCCAACTAAAGGATGGCAAAGTTGATTTTATTTCTGGGCAAATTTTCAGTATTAATTTTTGAACTGATAGTTTATAAGCATTTAGGGAGGGAAGCAGCCATCACTGTAAGCTAGCATGAGTTCATAAAAAACACATCATACCATCCTAACCTCATTTCCTTTTTTGGACCGGGTTCATCAATAGGTACATCAGGGAAATGCCACAGGCAATATGCCTGAATTTTGACAAAACGTTTTGACACAATCTTTAATGATATCATTATGGACAAGATAGGAGTATATGTCCTGGATAGTAGTACCTCATTTTATTGCACTTTGCTTTGTCGCACTCCGCAGATATTGTGTTCTTTAAACATTGAAGGTTTGCTGACCTCAGGCACTTGACACTTACTAGCTGTGTGACCCTGGGCAAGTAACTTAACTCTGACTATCTCACACACACACACACACACACACACACACACAAAACAACAAAAAAAAAATTCCAGGTTTGTGGCAACCCTGAGTTGAGCAAGCCTACTGGTACTATTTTTCCAACAGCATGTGCTCACATTGTGTCGCTGTGTCACATTTGGGTAATTCTCGAAATATTTCATACTTTCTCATTATTATTATATCTGTTGTGGTGAGCTGTGATCAGTGATATTTGATATTAGTATTATAAACATTTTGGTGTGCCACAAACCATGCCCATAAAGATGGAGACCTTAAGTGTTAGGTGTGTTCTGACTGCTCCTCCCACCAGTAGTTTTCCCCTCTCTCCTTCTCCTATTCCCTGATACACAACATTATTGAAATTAGGCCAATTAATAACTCTACAATGGCCTCTAAGTGTTCAAGTGAAATGAAGAGTCAATCGATGTGACAAACTACATTTTTGTGTTATTTTAATAAATTGCCACAGCCACCCCAACCTTCAGCAACCACCTCCCTGATCAGTCAGCAGCCATCAGCATCAAGTTAAGACTCTCCAGCAGCAAGAAGATTATAACTTGCTGAAGGCTCAGGTGATGGTTAGCATTTTTTAGTAATAAAGTATTGTTCATTAAGGTATGTAACTGTTTTTTAGACATAATACTATTGCACACTTAACTGACTATAGTATAGTGTAAACATAACTTTTCTATGCACCAGGAAACCAAAACAATCATTTTATTGTGATATTCAATTTATTATGGTGGTCTGGAACTGAACCCACAATATCTCCCAGTTATGCCTTTAAAATTAGGTAGTTCAGGATTGGTCAGACTCTAAATGGAAATCTCCAGTGCTGGGCTACAGGGCTCTCCCCTTGACCCTGTACAATTCAACATTTTTATGAATCACTTGAATGAAGACAAATATGGCATGCTTACCAAATTTGTCTATAACATGAAGCTTGGAGTGAATGACAGAACTGGGGTATACAAAGATGTCAAAAGGCTAGAATAAGGGACTAAATCTAACTAAGGAATTTAATGAGGCTGTCACATTAAGGATCAATTAAATTAAACACTTTTATTAAGCAATTACTATGTACAAGGCACTAGATGCTGCAAATACGAAAACAAAAATGAAACAGTCCCTATCCTTGTAGAGCTTACAATATGTTGGGGGAATACAACATATAGGCAAATAAATAAATAAATGCAAAATGATCATAAAGTAATTTTAAGAGGTAGAGAACTCAACTGGGAGAAAAATCAGGAAAGATCTCCTACAGAATATAATACCTGAATTGTACTTTCAAGGAAGCTGGAGGTTATGCAAGGTGGTGATGGGGAGAAAGTACATTCCAGACATGGAGGGTAAGAGGGCCTGTTATATTTGTTATGGTGATCTGTGTCAGTGATCTTTCATATTAGTATTATAATTATTGTGCTTATGGTCAAGGGGTCAACCTGTCACATATAGGACAGTGAACTTCAAGGCACAATTCTGAAATGTCTTATTAAGAGATAGTTTTTAAGCATTTAGAAAGAGAAGAGGTTAACTTTTTTTATAAATGTATTATGAGAGATTGTTTATTAGAAAGTAACTAGTGTATCAAAATAATGTTCTAATGAAAATGTTTAAATTTTTAAAAATTAAAAAAGAAGGGGAGACTGATCACTAAGAGCTTCATCAATTAAACAATAAGCAATTATTAAGTGAAATTTTTTTTGTATATGTACAGTTGAAATGTCTTTGGGATGTTCAGGTGAAGTTATCCATTGAGAAATTGGAAACGTGGACTTGGAGCTCAGGAGAGAGATGAAGGCTGGAATTTGGGATTTAAAAGTCATCTTCACAGAGACAACAGTTGAGCCTATGGGACTTGATGAGATCACCAAGAGAGGATGTATAGAGAGAAGAGAAGAGGACCCAGGAAAGATGCCAGGGAGACATTCATGCGTAGGGGTGGGACATGTATGATGATCCTGAAAAGGAGACTGAAAATGATTGGTCAGGTAGGTGGGAAAAGAACCATGACAGAACAATGTCACAAAAGCCAAAGAAGGGGGGCAGCTAGGTGGCGCAGTGGATAGAGCACCGGCCCTGGATTCAGGAGGACCTGAGTTCAAATCCAGCCTCAGACATATAACATTTACTAGCTGTGTGACCCTGGTCAAGTCACTTAACCCCGCTGGCTAGACCAAAAAAAAAAAAAAAAAGTCAAGAGAGAGTATCCAGAAGGAAAGGGTAGTAAACAGTATCATACACTGTAGAGAGGTCAATAAGGATGAAGATGGAAAAGGTCATTGGATTTCATAATAGAGCAATTATTGGTAACCTTGGAGAGGGGAATGTTAATCAAGTGGTGAGGATGGAAGCCAAATTATAATTGCTGCAAAGAATTCGTCTTCTTTTTTAGCGGAGTATGGATTAGGAGGGAGAGAAAATAGATTTCTGTGTATTAAAAAATAAAATATAACAAATAAATGTAATTAAATAAAAAAAAAAGAAGTGAGTGGGAGCTGAGAGAGCGGATTCAATTTTGCAGATAGCTTTTCCTAAGAGTTTAGCTATAAAAGAGAGGAGAGATTTAGGAAAATAACTCGAGGGCCCGTGAGGATTTTTTAAGGATGAAGGAGAGCTGGGCATGTTAGCATCAGGGAGGGAAAGGTTGAAAATTAGGTAGAGAGAGAGGGTAGAATAGAAAACACAACTTCCTGTAGGTTAAAATCAAAGGAACAAATAGAGGGACTGTCATTGGCAAAAAGACTGGGACAAAGGAAGATGGCAGATGAGGTTGATGTGATTTTAAGTATGGGGAGATGGAGGAGCTCACAAATGGTTGGGTTTGTGGTTGTGGTGGTTGTTTTGTTGTTTTTAGAAGTCTAAGGTAAAGTTTTCTGTTGAGAGGAAGCAGCATGGTAGAAGAATAGAAGAGGATTTTAGAAAAGTCACTGCTGGGAATGAGATGGTCAATCATGGAAGAATAGAAGGATTGATTTTCAGCAGTGAAAGCCTAGTTAAGATTGAATGACATAAATTTATGATGGGCACTTGTATCTTCTCTCTCTGTACTATTCCATTTGGTGATCTCATGAACTCCCATGGATTTCATTATAATCTCTAGGTTGATGATTCCCAAATCCACCTTTTCTGCCTCAACTTTGCTGACCTCCAGTCTCACATCTCGAACTGACTCTTTCAGACTCTCAAAATGATTATCTAATAGACATCATAAACTCAATATGTCCAAAATGGAACTAATTATCTTTCCCCTAAATCCTCCTCCACTCCTACCTTCCTTATTACTGTAAAGGGCAACACCGTCCTCCCAGTCCCTTAGGCTCACAACCTATGAGTCATCACGGATTCCTCAGTATCTCTCACACACCCCTACCCCAATCCAAGCTGTTGCCAAATCCTATTGATGTCACCCTTGCAACATCTCTCAGATATGCTTTTTTTCTCTCTTCTGACACTGCTGGGGATGGGGTGGGGTTGATGCCCCCATTGGTCCCTCATCACCTCACTGATGATTGTGATAGCCTGCTGGTGGGTCTGCCTGCCTCATGTCTCTCCCTACTCTAATACATCCTCTAAAACCACGAGAGTGGTTTTCCTAAAATGCAAGTCCAATTGAGGCCCCCTCACCACACCCCCAACTTAATGAACTCTAGTGGTTTCTTATTTGCCTTCAGAAACAAATACTAAATTCTCTGTGTAGCATTCAAAACCTAGCTCCTTACTGCTTAACCAGTCTTCTTATATCTTACTCTCCCACACATACTTTTTTTTTTTAGGCAATTGGGGTTAAGTGACTTGCCCAGGGTCACATGTACAGCTAGTACATGTCAAGTGTTTGGTCTGAGGTTGGATTTGAACTCAGGTCCTCCTGACTTCAGGGCTAGTGCTCTATCCACTGTGCCACCTAGCTGCCCCTCAATGCATACTTTTTAATACAATGATACTGGCCTCCTGGCTGTTCCACAAACAAGATACTCCATCTCTTGGCTCCAGACATTCTCTCTGGCTGTTCCCTGTGCCTAGAATGCTTCATCCTCTGCTCTGGCTGCTGACCTCCCTGGCTTCCTTTAAGTCCCAACTAAAACCTCACCTTCTAAACAGGAAGCCTTCCCCAAGCCTTCTTAATTTTAGTGACTTTCCTCTGTTAATGATTTCCCATTTATCCTGTTATAGCTTGCTTTTTATGTATTTGTTTGCATGTTGTCTCCCCTATTAGACTGTAAGTTCCTTGAGGGCAGTGACTGTCTTTTGCTTCTTTTCATATCCCCAGCAGTTAGCACAGTACCTGGCAAGCACATAATAGGTGTTTAATAAATATTGATTGACTGACCCAGTCATCTCAGTGTTTGACTTCCTGCAACTGCATTGTGCAGAATAGAAACAAGGAAGATGGATGGTGGGAATTATCTAGGATTTGAGTTTTGGTAAGGAAAATAGCAATAGAATAATAGAGAGCAAATCATGTCAGACTATCCTTATTTTCTTTTTTGACAGGTTTATTGGACTGGTAGATCAAGGGACTGATATAGATATAGTATGCTTAAATTATAGCAAATCATTTCACAGTCTCTCAGGTTATCTTTGCAAAAAAAAAAAAGATGAGAAGATGTGAGCTAGATCATAGTACAGTTTGGTAGATTTAGACCTCTTTAAATTACTGACCCAAAGATGGTTCAATGTTGACTTGTAACACTTTTTTTTGGTGAGGCAATTGGGGTTAAGTGACTTGCCCCGGGTCACACAGCTAGTAAGTGTCAAGTGTCTGAAGCCAGATTTGAACTCAGCTCCTCCTGACTCCAAGGCTGGAGCTCTATCCACTACACCGCCTAGCTGCCCCCAATGTTGACTTGGAAGGAAGTATTGAGTGGAGTGCTCCAGGGGTCTATCCTTGGCCCTGTGTTGTCTAACATTTTCATCAGTGTTATAGTTAAAGAAGGCATATGTGATGGGCAGGCTTCCCTCCTTACTCCCCACCTCCCACCTCCTATCCTCTCATGTAGGTAACGCCAATTTTTTTCCCTAAAAACCAAAGATGTCCCCCAAACTTGATTGGCTCAGGAGGCTAAGTCTCAAGCTGCCTAGTTGTTGATGTACTTTTGTGGCAGACTCAGGCTTCCTGTTCAATTAAGTGTATAAAAAGGTCCTTCCACATGGATTCATGGGCTTTCAGACTTGATGGATGTCCCAATTCCCCACATCTGCTCTGACAAGTTTTCATATGGAGGCAAGGGAAGGACACTTTTCCTGAGTTGAACGCTGTGTCTTTGTTGAGTACATTTTCCGAGCTATGGCTAAGTAAACTTCCTTTTACTGACTGCTTAATGATTGATGAGTGTATCATTTAGTTTCAGTGTTGAACCTAAACTACCAGGGACCTAGCCTGAGTCTGGATCGGTTCATTAACGCATGATTCTCAGTTTTACAGATGACATACAACTGAGAAGCATAGCTACCCTACTGCATGACAAATAGTCAGGGTCCAAAAAGCTCTCAAGTCTTAGAATAATGAGCCAAATCTAAAAAGATGAAATTTAATAAGGGTAAATGTAAAATCTTTCAACTGGGTTCAAAAAATCAACTTTGCAAGTATAGGATGGGAAAGAGTGGCTATACTATGGTTTGTGAAAAAAAAATAAATGTGGGAATTTTAATGAATTGCCAATTTATGAGTCAACACTGCGACATGGCAGCTGAAAGAAAGTTACTGTGATTTAATTTTCACTAAGAGCAGCAAAATGTTCAGAACGAAAAGAGATGATTGCCTCGCTGTACTAAACCTTAGTCAGACCACAACTGGAGTTTGTGTTCAGTTTGTGAGGCACTTTACTTTGGGAGACATTAACAAGCTAGAGCACATCCAGGAGAGGGCAACCAGAATGGTCAAGGGACTGGTAACTAGGAGAATCAATTGACAGAACAAGGAAAGATTAGCATGAAGAAGAGAAATTCAGAGGGGGCGTGATAAAACTGTCTTCAGGTATTTGAGGAGCTGTCATGTGTGTAAGAGATTAGACTGATTCTACCAGAGAGCAGATCTAGAAGGAATGGGTAGAAGTTTCAGAGAGGCAGATTAGGTTTGATATAAAAAAAGATTTCCTAAGTGGGAAAGCAACATAGTGCAACGTCAAAGTCTACTGAATTGTAGTTTAGGCAAGGCATTTCATCTTTCTGAGCCTTAGTTTCAAATGAGAGGTTTGGACGAGATAAGCTCCATGTGCTCTAAATCTATCTATCCTGTGAATTAGAACTGCCCCAAAGTGGAAGGGACTTACTCACTTAGTGGATTTCCCATTCCTGGAAATCTTCAAGTGAGGGCTTGATGGCCACTCATCAGGAATATCGTGTAAGGGGTGTGCACTTAGGTGTGGGTCAGACTAGGTGACTTTTGAGGTTCCTTCCCATGTCTAGTAGAATACCTTGCACGTAGTAGGTGTTTAATACTTTGTTGGTTGTTCAGTTGTTATCAGTCATGCACTCTTCATGACCCCATTTGGGGTTTTGTTGGCAAAGATACTGGAGTGGTTTGCTATTTCCTTCTCCAGCTCGTTTTACAGATGAAGTAACTGAGGCAGACAGGGTTAAGTGACTTGCCCAGGTCACACAACTAAGGTCTGAGGCCAGATTTGAACTCAGGAAGATAAGTCTTCCTGACTCCAGGCCTGGTACCCTATCTACTTTGCCACCTATCTGCCCTGTACTTATTGACTTTGAAAGGCTTAACGAATCTAATCAGTTCAATGACCAACCATGGTTCTAGAGCACAGATGATAATTGTGTTATCCATGTGATAGAGTCAAGAGGCAGATCAGAGAGTACATTATTGTACGTCGACAATATGAAAATTTGTTTTGCTTGTCTAAGCATATTTATTCCAAGAGTTTGTTTTCCTTTTTTTTTTTTTAATTGGGGAGGAGGTAAGAAGGAAAGAAAATAAATGCTTATTAATTAAAAAATTAAATTAAAATTTAAATTTAAGTATTAAAAAATGTCTGTCGAATGACTGATTGACAGTTCTAAGATTCTGTGACCTGTGTTTCTTAGATACAGGGAGGACAAGACTCTTCTGGAATATACTGAGGCCATTTTCTTAAGTTCCTTTGGAACTGTCGCTTGTCCTTGAGCAGCAGTGGCCTAAATATGTGGATAGTATGGGCAAGTGAGTATTTGCTTTGCGGAAGTCACCAATTTTGTTAATTCATCCTGGATATTAATAACAATGATCTTCTTCCTCTTTAATTCACGTCTCGCTAGTGTCACCCCTATCCTTTGCCCACCCTAATCTAGAGAAAATGTATTTCCCCTCTTTGCCCCTAATAATAGAAAGTTAGGGAATTTTTCTTGAACTTTTTCTGTCTCATTTGGGCAGGAGGTGCCTCAGACGGTCATTACCTCCTCAGGTTTTCAAGCAGAGGCTCTGCGTTGACTTGTTCAGGAGATGGAGGAGAGAAAATCTTTTTTTATGGGCAGGTTGAGCTAAATGGCCTCTGAGATCCTTTCCAGATGCTCTGCAACTCTCAGGAAATCTCTAGAGCTGAGGTCAGTTTAAGACAGAAACTATTCCGAAAGTCAGATTATTGAGATAAGGAAGGCAAGGTCCAATAAACTACAGATGATTTTCTTTTAAAATTGGACGTGTGATTTCAAATCAGTGACTGTTCTGCCATTTATCATTTTTCAGAAAGGATAAGATGCTCATAGTCCCACTGGCTGTGTCAGATGCCCTTCCAAGAAAAAAGTATTGCAACTAAAAAGAACCAGATAATAAGAATTCGATAAGTACCTTCAGAGGTGAAAGTTCAAAGTCTTCCTGTGGATGGATTGGGAAAAGAGGAAATGAAACTATGACACTCACTGTTTAACAGTGATATCACCCAGGATAAAAAGAAAGAAGTCTAAGAACAAATGACATTCAAGTCCAGTTCAGTAGAGGCTGAGGGACACAGAAAGAAGTATTGCATTAGCTCAATGCTATCACTGTGTAAGACAAGGATATTAAGTCTATGTGATATGGGGTCAGTGAGCTGGTCACAAGAAAGCATGGAAAATGTGCTCCTAAACTCCATTATGAATGTTCAACTTCTTTACCCACAGACTATTTCCCCAAGGCAATGAATAGACTGTAACGATGTATAAGGGATTGGCAAGTATGGGTCTGGTTGGCAGCGGAGGCTAGGGAAACTAATATTAATCAGTCAATCGACAAGCATTTATTAAGTACCGACTGTGTGCCAGGCACTATGCAAGGTGCTGGAGATACAAAGAAAGAAATGAAATAGTCCCTGCCCTTAAGGGATTTCCTAACAAAAATCTATTAAGAGTATACTACCATATAGGAGGTACAATGTATTGGGAATACAAAGACAAAAAATGACCCTGCCCATCCAGGAGAAAGTGAAGAGAAGAAAAAATGCACACTATATATATGTATATATACATGTAATTTAGGTGTGCTATATATGAACATATATGTTATAATATAATAAATGTATAAGAGAGGTCTAAGAACAACTTTGAAGAACTTAAGAACTCTGATCAATGAATGTAATGACCAACTATGGATCCAGAGGACCAAGGATGAAGCATGATACCCTACTTCTTAACAGAGAGGTGATAGACTCAGGATGCAGAATAAGATGCACATTTTTGGACACGGCCAGTGTGGGGATTTGTTTTACTTGACTATGCATATTTGTTACAAGAAGTGTGCCTCAAACCCTAGCTATGTGACTCGGAGCAAGTCATCTAACTTCTCTGAATCTCTTATATAAAATAGAAATAAAGACAGGGTTGTTGTGAAGATCAAATGAGATAAGCCATAATGCCATTTGCAAGCTTCCACTGCTCATGATCTGGAGATGGCTCAGCCAGATTATGTGTGGCTGACTTCATGCTGATCAAAGGCACAGTCAGAAGCTACCTGTTGAGGCAGCGCTTCGTTTATTGAAAAGATAAGTTGTCTTGTGCCATTTGTTGAGAGATGGTCATTTTTGCTATTTAATGAATTTTAATTTATTATTATTTTAAAATTTTTATTATTTTAAATTTTAATTTATTGTTATAAATTATTTATTTATTTAATTAATATTTAATGAATTAGTATGTGCATATTGGAGATCTACAGTGGGAACTTGACTTACTGAATTGTTTACTGAAGATGTAATTCTGCTAACAAAGGACTTTTATGGAAAAAAAAAAGAATTGGAGATGGGGAGAGACTGGAAGCAGAAAAGCCAGTTAACAGGCTATTACTCTAGGCCAGATGAGAGGGGTTTAGGGAATGGATTAAAGTGGCTGCAATGGCAATAGAAATGAGAAGACAGATTGAAGAGAAATTGTAGAGACAGGACCAACTAGACTTGATACTGATTGGATATGGAGGGTGAAGCAGGACAGAGTCAAATACGGCTTTGTGGTTTTTAAGCCTGTGAGACTACAAGGATGGTGAAATCATCAACAGAAACAGGGAAGTTAGGGAAAAGGCCAGGTTTCAGGAGTGAAGATAATGAGTTCAGCTTCCACGTTGAATTGGAGGTGGATATTTCTTTTTATTCCTATTTATTTTAAGTTTTCAGCATTCACTTTTTTTTTTTTTTTGGTAATTGGGGTTAAGTGACTTGCCCAGAGTTACCCAGCTGGTAAGTGTTATACATATGAGGCCAGATTTGAACTCAGGTCCTTCTGACTCTAGGGCCGGTGCTCTATCCACTGTGCAACCTAGCTGCCTCTCAACATTCATTTTTATAGGATTTTGAGTTCCAAATTTTTCCCCCTTCCTACCCTCCCCCATCCCCAAAACAGCATGTAATCTGATGGCTATACATGTACAATTACGTTAAACATATTTCCACTTTAGTCATGTTGTAAAAGAAGAATCAGAACAAAAGGGAAAAACCATGAGAAAGGAAAAAACAAAAACAAAAAAAGAGAGAAAATAGTATGCTTTGCTCTGCATTCAGACTCCATAGTTCTTTCTCTGGATGTGGATAGCATTTTCCATCATGAGTCTTTTGGAATTGTCTTAGATCATTGTATTGCTGAGAAGAGCTAAGTCTATCAAAGTGGGTCATCGTACAATGTTGCTGTTGCTGCGTAGAATGTTCTGGTTCTGCTCACTTCACTCAGCATCAGTCCATACAAGTCTTTCCAGGTTTTTCTGAAATCTGCCTGCTCATCATTTCTTATAGAACAATAGTATTCCACTACATTCATATATCACAACTTGTTCAGTCAGTTCCCCAATTGATGGGCATCCCCTCAATTTCCAAATCTCGGCCACCACAAAAAGAGCTGCCATAAATATTTTTGTACATGTGGGTCCTTTTCCCATTTTTATGATCTCTTTGGGATACAGACCTACTAGTGGTATTGCTAGATCAAAAGGTATGCACAGTTTGGTTGCCCTTTGGGCATAGTTCCAAATTGCTCTCCAGAATGGTTGGATCAATTCATAATTCCACCAACAATGCATTAGTGTTCCAATTTTCCCACATCTTCTCTAATATTTATCATTCTCCTTTTTTGTTATATTAGCCAATCTGATAGGTGTGATGTGGTACCTCAGAGTTGTTTTAATTTGCATTTCTCTAATCAATATGATTTAGAGGATTTTTTCATATGACTATAGAGAGCTTTAATTTCTTCATCTATGGTCATATCATTTGACCATTTATCAATTGGGGAATAACTTGTATTCTTATACATTTGACCCAGTTCTCTATTTTAGAAATGAGGCCCTTATCAGCTTTCTGCTTCCCTTTAGAGGTGGATCTTTTGAGTATGGATATCCAGTGAGACATTTGGAAATGTGGGAATGGTATTCACCAGAAAGGTCAAGGTTGAAAGAGTGAACCTGAAAGTCATCTGTGTAGACTTGATAATTAAAGCTATGATAGAGGATAGAGTCACCAAAAGAGGATAGAGAAAAGGGCAAAAGCTAACATTTTGGGGATGATTGAAGGAAGAGTGGCAAGTGAAATAGGGAAAGAGAAATCAGAGAGATGGGGGGAATAGTATGAGATACAGTATCATGGAAATCCAGGGAGGGAAAAATATCAAAGAAGGATATTCCTTCACACATTTCTCAATGTGAGGAGGATCCAGGGCTGCTGCCAGCCAAGGTGCTAGCATCTAATGTCCAGGAATGTTAGGGGAAAACAACAAATCTCAAAAAGGAGGGAAACAGTGGCTGACTGTAGCAAGTCACTTCTAATGACATCATAGTCTGTGTTCCTTTTATCCATTGTTTTCTTTCTTTAGGATGAATATTTCATTAGGGATCTGTCCTGAATGATAAAGCAATAGAGTGATGGAATGCTAAAAACCAGAGAGGACCTCAAATCTCATCTAGTCTAAGCTTTTTATTTCACAGATGAGAAAACTAAGGTCTCATTAACTACAAATCAATGTCATTATAATCTCTTATGTCCCAAATTTAAATAAAAAATACAGAAACGTACCTGTTTGAGAACTCAAACACTGAGAAATTGTAAAAAAAAAAAAAAATGAAGATCTGTGGGAAGATATATCTCTTCTCACAAAAGAGAAATGGGGTCAGAATATTATATACATGGTTAGATGAGGTCACTTGCTATCTTGGGTTTTTGTTTAAAAGCTTTAAAACAACAACAACAACAAACAAATAAATAAAAGGGAAGGTTCAGTCCTGGGGTGGTTGTGGGGGGGATGGGTTTTTCTTCCTAGAAATGACTGTGACATCAAAACATAAGACGTAAGAAATATTAAAAAGAAAAAAAATGCATCCATCTGGAAGGAAGGAAATAAGCATCAATTAAATGCCTACTATGTGCCACTTACTGTGCTACGTGTTTTACAAATATTATCTCATCTGATCCTCACAACAACTCTGGGAGGTGTTACCATCATTATGCCCATTTTACAGTTGAGAAAACTGAGGCAGACAGAGGTTAAGTGACTTACACAGGGTCACATTGCTAGTGTCCGAGGTGGGATTTGAACTCTGGATTCCTGATTCCAGATTCAGCAGTCTATACACTTCTTCACCTAGCCGCCTGCTATCTGAAAACTTCTATTGTTTGGGATGATTTCCCAATAGCATGAGAAGCCAATAAGGGCTAGGCCTGAAATGTGCTCCTACTTCCCTTTCACCTCTTAGAATGCCTAGCTTCCTTCCAAGCTAGGTTCAAGTCACCTTTCATAATGCCTTTGCTGACCCCCACGCCAGCTGCTAGTGCGCTCCCCTACCCCAGTTACTTGTACTTACTTATCTGTAGCTGGAGTGGATGGTAGCCCTTCATCTGGAGATGTTCATGTGCTCTGCCAGCTTACTGTTGCAAATGTGCAACCCACCAGTTCCTGGTTGGTCCTTTGGTCTGTCCGTGTGTCTTGCTGGTGTCTGTAGCACCTTGGCTCCATGTCCCAGTATCCTTGTCTATGATGATCCTTGCTCAGAGCTTATCATTTTTTGGGGGGGGGGGGTTTAGGCAATGGGGTTAAGTGACTTGCCCAGGGTCACACAGCTAGTGATTGCCAAGTGTCTGAGGCCAGATTTGAACTCAGGTCCTCCTGATTCCAAGGCTAGAGCTCTATCCACTACACCACCTAGCTGCCCCTGAGCTTATCATTTTTGACACAACCAGTCCTCCAGTCTCAGGGACCACAGGACTAACATGTGTCTTTTAGCAAGGGACCCGACTATATTTCCTTCCCAGAAATGGGCCAGAGCACATACCCACCTCCAAGAGGAGTGTTCCAAACCATGCTTGTTCTGTGGATCTTTTGTATGCACTTATTTATGTGTTATTGACATGTTGTTTATCCCCCCAAAATAGGACCTCCTTGAAGGTGGAGACTTTCATTTTCAGTTTTGCATCCCTAGTGCCTATTATGAGACTTGGCATACAGGAGGCACTTTATAAATGTTGTTGATTTATTGAAGAATTGGTTTCAAATCCCGCCCGTGACATTTACTAGGGTTATTAGATAGCTGACACGTATATAGAAATTAAGGTTTGCAGAGCGCATTAAAAATATTATCTCATTTGATCCTCACTATAAGCCTGGGAGGTAAGTGCTATTATTTCCATTCTACAGTTGAGATAACTGAGGCTGAGAGAAGATTAGTGACTTGCCCAGGGTCACATAGTTAGCAAGTGACTGAGGCTGTATTTGAACTCAGATCTTCCCAGTTTCATGTATAGTGCTTTATCCACTGGGCCCCCTAGCTTTGGTCATGGATTGGGAACTGGGACAGGCTTTAGAGACCATATAGGCCAATCCTCCCCTTTTTATAGATAAGGAAAATGAGGTCCAGGGAACCTAAGTGATTTGTCCGAGAATACATAGGTAGTTAGCATCAGGAGAAGAATTTGAACCCATGTCTTCAGAGAACAGAAACAGTGCTCTTTCTGCTAGCTAGTACTCTGCTACTAAATCTGCAATTCCCTTACCAGGGATGGGGAACCTGTAGCCTCGAGGCCACACGTGGCCCTCTAGGTCCCTAAGTGTAGCCCTCTGACTGAATCCAAACTTCACAGAACACACATGTGGCCCTCTGGGGCCTCAAGGCGCCCTTGAGGACCCAGAGGGCCACATGTGACATTCAGTCAAAGGGCCACCCTTGAGGACCTAGAGGGCCACATGTGGCCTCTAGGCGGCAGGTTCTCCACCCTCCTTGAGTCTGTTTCCTCATGTAAAAATCATCATCCTCATCATCATAATACTTGCAATGCTATAATACTACTGTGATTGTGGGACTCATATGATAAAATGTCCATAAAATACTTTGCAGGCCTTTGAGTGCTATATAAATGTCAGTTGTAATTATGATGATAATGCCAGGCCCCTGGCCACGGTATAGATGCCCAGATCATTGCAGCGGGAAGAATGCTTCTGATCCTCCAAAGGATTCCTCCTTGCGTTTTGGGTGTGTCCAGTGCTGCTCTGGCCCCTCATTAGAGAGGAGGGCCTCTGGAGAGTAGCAATCCCTAGATCTCTAAACGTACACTTTGGAGCAAGAGTCCTTGTTTATGAGAAGGAAATGTGAGACAGGAGTAATTATTTGTTATTTGAGTTGCAGTTTGACTCTGGGGTCAAAGGTAAATGAGGCCACATTCTTTACTCTTGATTATGGGAAGCGAAGAGTCCTTGGGGGCTCATTCCCAATTAGAATATACAAATGTTCTGTCCCTCTGACTCTCAAGATGCATTTCTGCTTCTCAGAACCGGCTAGCCTAATGTACACAGATTTGAATGGCTCTGATCTTCTGATTACTCTGAGGATTTGTGATTTCCTTATTGTGGCTGCTCCCTTCACTGGTGCAGATCTTAACCCCTGCACCAGGTAGCAGATCATAGAACTAGAGCTCATCTTGTTCATCACTCTCATTCTCCATGGGACAGGGTCTGGTGTACATGCAGAAAGCCTGGGACAGCATCTCTCCATTTAGAAAACCTGCAAACCTTTCTTCTGTAAGAATTGTAATAATTTTCTAAGGGAAACGCCTTGAAAAGACAGACTGTGAAGTGTGGTTCTGGTCAGCTAACTGCATGTTAAAGAGGAGACTCTGATTGGCTGTGGAGGCTTTCGAACAGACCAATCATCTTCAGCTAGGATCTGTGCTTCATTTGATTCTGAGCAATCTCAGTGACAGCTTGGTCCATGGTGTCAAATGAAGAGAGTGGTTTCTGGAGGACTCTTGGGTTCCCCTTCCAGGGGAAAGCTGAGAGGAGAACTCATCCATCAGGGATGCTGCCTTTAGACACAAACTTGGTGGGACTAATGCTATGTTGGAACCAAATTAAGTTGAGCCTACTCTATCTTAGAAACCAAGGTGATATGGAGGAGAATATGCCCTGATGGTGTTGAGAGAAATGTTTCTATGTTTGTTATGGCTAAGCAAGTATCATTTTGTAAAAACTAATGTTCAGTGGTTAAATGGAACTGGGGAGTAGGTCACTTGCCTCTAACAGTGGGGGTAACAAAGACTGTGGAGTCTCCAGTGTTGGCAGTGAAGAGACCAGCGCACATGAAAACTCTGTTTGGCCTTGAGAGAATGAGGCCAGAACACAAACATTACATGTGATAAGGAAACTGACCTCAACATTGGTTCATCATTACCTTGATCAAAATTCTTGAGTCATTCAAAATTATTTCTTTACAAAGTTGTTGTTGTGTAAATTGCTCTCCTGATTCTGTATACTTCATTAGTTGATAGAAGCGTTCTCAGATTTCTCTGAACCCATTCCTTTCATCTTCTTTATTTTATAATAATATGCCATTGCATTCATGACCATTATTTATTACTATTGCATTCATTGTTATCAGTTCAGTGTTAGCATAGTGCCTTGTACCTAGCAGGGGCTTAATAAATATTGATTAATTAAGCCATTCCTCAATTGATGGGCACCCCTCTTAGTTTCCAGTTCTTTGGTACTATAAAAAGAGCTGCTATAAATATTTTTTACAGGTGAGTCCTTTTCCTCTTTCTTTGATCTCTTTGGTTTATAGGTCCAGTAGTATCATTGAGTCAAAATGTATGCATAGTTTGGGCATGATTACAATTTGCTTTCTGGAATGACCAGATCCGTTCACAGTTCCACCAACTTTGTGCTACTGTGTCCATTTTCCTGCAGCACCTCCAAAGTTTGTCATTTGCCTTTTCTGTCATCTTTGCCAATCTGGTTATGAACTTTAATGTCGCTTTAATTTGAATTTCTCTGATTAGTAATTTGGAGAATTTCTTCATACGGCTTTTGAAAGTTTGTATTTCTTCTTTAAAAACTGCTGTTTATATCTTTTGTCCATTAATAAATTGGGGAATGACTCTTATTCTTCTGTGTTAGAATCAATTTCTATGTATCTTGCAAATGAGATCTTTATTAGAGGCACTTGCTGCAAAGATTTTTTCCCAGTTAACTGTTTCCCTTCTAATTTTAGCCATATTGGTTTTGTTTGTGCAAAAAACTTTAAAAATTTTATATAATCAAAATTGAGTATTTTATCTTCTGTGATCCCAAATCTAATTTTTATCCTCACCAGCACCTGCAATCTCCCCAACTTTTTTTTTTTTTTTTGGCCAGACTATCACCTTTGCTTTAGATACACTCATGCCTCTTCATCCCATAAACAAAGGAGCTCCTGGGGAAACTCAAATCTCCTGAGTCACCCTATCAAAGTAAGGCCTGCACTAATGGCTGCAAGACCCTTTTCCAGCCAGTGGAGATTTTGGATTGAAGATTTAACTGGCCCCAATTCCCCAGCAATTTCCAACCAGGATGGATCAGTACCAGCCTCCAGGTCCAGGTTCCCTGCTCTCTCTCTCTCCAATACTTAGTCCTTCTTGACCCAGATAAGAGCCCTATAAAAAACCATTAGATTTTACTGGTTTTGGTACAGTCACTTGTGGCTCTCTGTGGACCTGGTTCCATCTTCCCTGACAGACCCTTCTTGTGAGTATTCCCCCTCAATACGACTGGCTTGATTGGCTTTCTCTCTGCTGACTCTGATTTGGTGTACTCTGTGCTTCTTCTTACTGAACCTTGCAATCTAGAACCTGACCAAAAGCATTAAGAATTCTTCTCATTTCAACGTATTGCTGAATCAGTCCAACTCTGCTGTCCTTTACTCCGAAATTCCTTGCTCCCTTTTTGCCATTTAGACCTTGCCAAACCCTAACTCTGACTTACTCTTACCATCTACCTCCTCTACTCACATGCCACTCAAGAGATCTGAAGGAGGTCATGTGACTTTGTTGACTGGGTCCATTGAATATTTATATTATCTGCTCTCAACTGGGCCCTCATTGCATCAAGGCAATCGTTTTTTACTGTTCCCTAATTGACTCTCCAACCAAGGTTATTCCAAACCTCTTTTTTCCTCGTCTCTCATAGTACCTCTTCCCTCCACCCTCTCAATGAAGTTGATTATGCCATGATATGATATGAGAGATGAACAGGGAAGAAGGATGTAAACATTTTGGAACCTAGAAAGAAATCAGGGCTGCTGAGGCTGCTGTGCCAGAGACCCAAGGACCAGAGATGAAGCCACTGTTGCCAATGAGCTCCACATTATGAAAGAAGTGCCAGTCTGTAGAGCAAGGAGAACAGGACTCTATGACATTAAACCAGAGCTCATCATCTTCCCCCCCCCCCATTCCCCTACCCACCAAGAAAACCTTCCCTTTCCCCAGTGCTTCTCTTACTGACGAGAGTATTACCCTTCTCCCAGTCACCCAGGTTTGTAATCTTGGCATCATCTCACTGTCCTCTGCCATCTGTCCTCAATGGACAGATCCAATCTGTTGTCAAGTCCTGTTTCTACCTTCACATCTTTTGTTTATGTCTCCTTATCTGCACTTGTATAGCCACCGCCCAGGTGTAGGACCTCATCTCCTCACACCTCGTGCCTGGGCTATTGCAATAGCGTTCTGGTTGCAATAGCTTTTCTGTCTCAAGTCTCTCCCCACTTCAATCCATCTTCCACTCAGCTACCAAAGTGATTTTCCTAAAGCACAATCTGATCAAATGAGATAAAACATGTAAAATGCTTTGAAAATCTTAAAGCATTATGTAAATGCTAGCTGTGATGATGATGATGATGTCAATTAACTGCAGTAACCCCGTATTACCTCCCAAACCCAATAAAATCTACTCTGTCTAGAATTTAAAGCCCTTCACAACCTTACGCTTTCCCATTTTTCCAGCATTCTTACACTTTATTTCCTCCCCTCCCACTCCTACCCTCACTCCCATCTCCCCTCCATATACCCTACAATCCAGTGACACTGACATTATTGTTGTTCCTCACACAGACTACTTCATTTCCCTTCTTCCTATCTTTTCACAGGCTCTCCCCAATGCCTCAAATGTTCTCCTTTCCCACCTTGGCCTCTTGGAATTTGCAGCCTTCATCGATCAAGACTCAGCTCAAATCCCAAGCTCTGCAAGAAGACTTTCCTTGTTCTCCTTCACTACTTGGGCCTTCCTTCTGAGACTTTCTACCTAGTCTATATATCTTGTATGTACTGAATTATTTACATGCTGTCTTCTCCAGTATAATGTGAGTTTCTTAAGGCAGGAACCTTGCTTTTACCTTTCTTTGTATCTTCTGTACTTAGCTCAGTGTCTGACACATAGTAAGTGCTTGATAAAGCTTTTTGACTGATTGAATGAATGAATATCTGAATAAGTGAATGACTTGGCCTGGGCAGAAGTCATGTGCTCCTGTTATGGAACTATTTATCGATCTCCCATCCTTTGCTTCCATTCAATCCTCTCAGTCTCTCAAGGGGAAAGATAAGCTTGCTCTCCCCACCTTTGTCTATGGGAGTTTGTTTTACTTTTTGCCTTTTTTTTTGTTCTAAAAGAAACCGGTTTCTCTAAGATAACATGGCTATTTATTGTGTTCCTGATTTGTGGGTGTCATTGGGTAAATGCAGCTGAGAAAGAAGCCAAAGATGGTAAGACATATGAGAAAAGTAGGAAATTTTATACTGTATATATGAATATATATGTATGTGTATATATACCCATATGTGTTTATATATGTACACATATGTGCATACACATATATGCATGTGTATATATATCTGTCAATGTTGTACAAAAACCTTTGCATTTTAAGTAAGCAAAATTGTCCTATCTTACTTCCTTCTCTGATCATGAACTCCTTCCCTATATATGATTGGGAAATGTATTTTCTTTCTCTCTCCTCTAAGTTGTTTCTGATGTGATCTCCTGAAATTTCTGTCTCTCTCTGTCTCTGTTTCTATCTCCCCCACCCTTTCCCTCTCTCTGTCCCTCTCTGTGGCTATCTCTCTGTCATATATATATATACATCTCCATGTATGTATACTTTGTTCCTCTTTCACACAAAGCTGCTACCCTCAAGAATATAAACTCCTTGAAGACAGGAACCATTTTGGTTTTGTGTCTGAATCCACAGCACGGTGCCTGGCACATAATAATCACTTAATAAATGATTGTGGAACAAATGGAGTTAATTGTCTTTTCTGTATGCTCTGGGCTTAGTGATAGTAGACAGGGTTTTCAATTCAACACAAATATTAATTGACCATTTACTACAATTCATTTATGTAACTCCTTGGTTTTCCTTACAACAAGCCTGTGGGGGTAAGCAAGGCAGCTTTATTATCTCCATTTTACAGATGAGGAAACCAAACCTGAAAGGTTAAGTAACAACCCCAGCTACACAGGTAGAAGTGCCAGATCTGGGACTCCAACGTTCCCTGGGACCCTTTCCATTAAACCATGCAACTTTATTTCAGCAGAGCATTATGGGAGAAGTGATTGAGCTTTGTCTAAGTTTTATCTAGTACCTGCCCCTATGAAGTTCTGTGAAGTTTGGATTCGGTCAAAGAGCTGAACCTGAGGACCCAGAGGGCCACATGTGGCCTCAAGGCCACAAGTCCCCCACCCCTGGTCTAGAAGGCTAGGAAGCAAACTCTATATTTATGTTGCAAAAGGATACTTAGATGAAAAAGAGTGATGCACTGTGCTTCCTGAAGTCCAAGGGGAGAAGTAGGCGTAAGGAGGTTGACTTCTACTTGGACTCTGCTGAGGTTCTTAACTTTTTTTTGCCTTCTGAACCCCTTTGAGGGTCTGGTGAAACCTTGCTTCGGGGGCAGCTAGGTAGCACAGTGGATGGAGTACAGGGCCCTGGAGTCAGGAAGATTTAGATTCCTAAGTTCAAATCTGGCCTCAGATACTTAGCTGTGTGACCCTGGGCAAGTCACTTACTCATTTACCCCAGTTTGCCTCAGTTTCCTCATCTATAAAATGAGCTGGAGAAGGAAATAGCAAACCACTCTAGCATCCTTGCCAAGAAAACTCCAGATGAGATCACATAGAGTCAGATGCGACTGAAAAACAACTGAACAACATTATCCTTTTTAGAATCATTTTTTAAAATAAATAAAATACATATAATTACAAAGGAAAACAATGATAAAGAAACATAGTTATTAAAAATGTAAACAAGTTTATGGGCTTCAGATTAAGAACTTTTACTAAGGAAGGGAATAGTGCTTAACACAGTTAGAGATCTATTCATAAGAAAGATTTGGGGAGGGAAGAGGTGAAGTCCCTTAGAGAATCTAAGCTTCTAGTGGGCATTTTTATCTCTAAACCTTAAGCCAGGAGGAGGTGGAAGTAAGGAGGGATGATGCCTAAGCCCTGTTCTTATGCCTTTCTCCTTTCCCCACCCCACTACAGGAAAGGGTGGGTCGGTCTACTCTTCATGACTCTATTTGCCAACCTTATAATTTTCCAAACCAAAATAATCTTCCTATTTCCTCCCCCATTAGAACATAAGCTCCTTGAGAACAGGACCCTGCCTCTGCCTTTGTGTTTCCATCCCAGAACTCAGTACAGTGCTTGACACCTGGTAACATCTTAATAAACGCTTTTTTATTCCTTCATTCTGTGTGTTAAGCAAGCAACACAGTATTTCCGACAGGTAGAGTAGGCTTTAATAAATGGTTGTTCGAATGAAATGTTTGTTGAGTCATGATTAGCCTGGGAAGGTTTCCTGGAAGGTGTGGGTTCTCCTTTGTATTTTTCTTTCTCCAGGTAGTAGAAATGGGTAATAACAAGATAAATTTATATATTACTTAATTCCTTCTCTTGTTATTGTACTCCTGGTCTTTCTACCCGCCTCCAGCTACAAAAATAACCCTGTTGGATCAGAAATAGATTGCAGGGCCTACGCTGGTCCTCGTCTTTGTGGTGCTAGGGCGCCACCTTGTGGGGTAATACATTTTGATTCGACAAATTCATTTAAGAAACTTTTCTATCTGAAGCATTATTCAGAATTTAGTGAGTCTTCAGACCAAATACTCGACACTTACTAGCTGTGTGACCTTGGGCAAGTCATTTAACCCCAATTGCCTAAAAAAAAAAGAATTTAGTGAGTCCTCAGCAAGCTTATGATCTAAAAGGGGATAAGACACACAAAAAAATAACTATAACATATACTTATTACATGACTTGTGTCAGAGATCCACAAGGCAAAATGCTGTATGAATTTTGAAGGCGAAGGTTATCATCAAGGAGAGGAGAGACCAGAGAAGGCTTTCCAAAGGAGGTAACACATGAGCACGATTTTGAAAATCTAGGCAAAAATCCACTTGGCAAAGATGGGAGGTGGGGTATGGCCTATATCAGATTGTGCGCCGTCTTGGGCAGGGAGGTGGGGAGGGAGGGGGAGAAAAATTCAAAACTCAAGAGCTTATGGAAGTGATTGTTGATAAATCAAAATAAATTAATTTTAAAAAAAAGATGGGAGGTGGGAAAAGGAGGGAGGGAGAGCTCTTCAGGCATAGGGGTAGTGTGAACAAAAAGTACAGTTATAGAAAGGGGCAGTAGGTGGTCTGGGCGAAGAATTGCCCAGTTTGGCTGGAGTGTGGAGGAAGTGAAGGCTAGACAGGTAGGTTGCAGCTAAATTGAGGAGATCTTGAATACATGTGATGCAAAGGAGTTTGACATTGACCTGGTAGGCAGGAATAATAATAATAATAATGTAATTTTATATAGTGCAATAAAGTTTACAAAGCACTATACATATATTATCTCATTTGGTCCTCATATCAACTTGTGTGGTTGGTGCTATTATTATCCCCGTTTTACAGATAAATAAGGTTAAGTGAGTTGCTCTGGGTCACTGAATTAGTCTGAGGTAGAATTTTAACTCAGTCTTTCTGACTCAAAGTCTAGCCCTCTATACATTGCTCTTCCTGGCTGCCAGAAGAGAAACAATGGAGATTTTTCACTGCAGGAATGGTATGACCAGAAAGCTTAAAGAAGTGAAAGGGAATGGACACCTGTTTGGAGGCTACTGCAACTCGTGTGTGTGTGTGTGTGTGTGTGTGTGTTTGTGTGTGTGTGTGTTGCAAGGTAATGAGGATGTCAGTGGGAATAGAGAAGAGGGACGTTAGAATTAATAGGACACTGTAATTGGTTACATATGAATGCTAAAGGAGAGCAAAAGTCACAAATAACCACAAAATTAGAAACTTGGGAATCTGGATGAATGGCGTCATGGTCCCAAATAGTGAAGTCATGAGGAGGAGGTGGTTTAGGGAGAAAGGGGAAAAAATGTTTGGGATGTGTGTGGTTTTAGTTTCAGGTGCAATGTCTAGGTAGATATATGCGTCTATAGTTCTGAAGAAGTCTAGTCTGGAGGTAGAGAATTGTGAGTCATTTGCATAGAGGTGGTAGTTGAGGTTGTGAGAGTGAATTAGATGATTAAAGAAGAGAGCTGTAAGAGATGTAATAGTTTCCTCAAACTGCTAACAAAGAAGCCCAGAGGAAGCTAAAAAACCCCAACAGGGAAGCTGTCACTCAGTCTTAGCAAGACCAGCAGTAATGATAAAAATACTGTACCGTTTTCCTGATGGTGGGGAGTAAATATCAACTACCCTCTAACTCCCCAGGAGTATTTCTTTCATCCCACTATCATGAGTCAGCACCAGTGTCTATGTCCAGACATCTTCTTCCCAGACCAGAGTGCCTGGTTCTGCTAGACACAGATAAGAATCCTATAAAAAACCCAACAGACTTCACAGGTTTGCTGAGAAGGTGCCCAGTTCCACCAGGGCCCCAGCAACCTATTTCCATCATTCTCTAAGACTGCCCTTTGTTATATGAGTATATCCTCTCAGTACACTGGCTTGCTTTACTTTCTTGTTTTAAGTTCCTTGTGTTCTTGTCCTGGCTTTTGGTATTCCAAATCTTCCTAATTTGACGTTAAGACAAAAGTGAGAGAGAAAAGAATTCTGACAAGATGATCCTTAAGGAATATAGACATTAAGGAGCAAGTTAGAGGTTAAGGAAGATAAGACAACAAAGAAAAAGGAGGAATGATTGGAGAAGAACCAGAAGACTGTAGAGGGTCTGAAGTCAAAGAAGACTGGAGGCCAGAAAGTCAGAGGTTAAAGAGTGGGTGGTGAAGAAATGGAGGTATTAAGGAAGTCACAACTCTTTACAGAAGTTTGACAGTAAAGGGGGAGAGAGAGACAGGATTGTAGGTAGCTGGATGTGCCTATACAAAAATGCAAGGGAAACCTTTTTAAATTTTTTAAGGATTGAGGAGACCACATTATATTTGAGGACAGAGAAGAAAGAACTACCGGAGAGGGAAAGAGAAGACGCATGAGAGAGAGCTAAGCTCAGGATAAGGCAGAAGGAAATGGATTTAAGGATACAGGTAGAGACGTGAGCTTTAGGGAAAAGCAGGGACATCTTTTCTTTTGTGAATAGGGGCAAGGAAGAGAAAATATGTGATGATGCGATACCACTTGCGAATTCAATCTGGTCCCTGGGGATCCAGACTTTCAACTTTAATTCTACCTTACCACCAACTCCAGCTCCCTTCTGTTTAGAGAGGGGATATTTATCAATCAACAAGCATATATTAAGTGCCTATTATATTTTTATATTATATTTTGAAGACCAAAGCAAAAACATACTTTGCCATCTAGAAGGTTACCATCTTGCTGGAGGAAACAACATGTACATAAGTAGGTATATATAAAAGAGAAACAAGGTGATTTTGGGAAGGACAGCAATTGAGGTGAGCTTTGAAGAGAAACAAGGGGTTCTTAGGGAGAGAATGCATTCTAGACATGAGGGACAATCAATGCAAAGGCACTGAGGTAAGGAGAATGAATGCCTTGCATGAGCAATAGAAAAAAAGGTCATTTTTCCTGAACCACAGCCAAGAATATGCTAGTAAATGTTTAACTACTGGGTCTCTGGAGGGGGGTGGGAAGCATGCTTTAACATACTTTTAATGTTTAATCTGTGTATTGTTAACATTTTCTTCATAGTTTTTTAAAATCTAGACTTTCAACAAAATAATAAATAAAGCCTTGATTTGTAACATTTGCCAATTTCTGAAGTATAAATGATCACACTTAAAATCTAACCATCTGCTCTCCTCAGCTCCAGCTGAGTCTAGCATCCCTCTGATCATAGCATGCATGGAGGGGAGTAATGTGCAATAATGCTGGAAAAATAGGGTGGATGGCCAGTATATTTGCTTATCTATACAAATAGTTCTTGCTTTATCTAAGTGGACCTTTCTGCAGACCTCTCTGTAAAGTGATTTTTATGTAATGCAAATTTGCCCTTATTCACCCACTTCACTTAACCTATACAACAAAAGCATACACAAAATAATACCTTCTTGCAAGTCATAAAATACCTTTACACAAGTCATAAAATGTAGTAAAATGCAGACATATGAAATATTGCACCAGCTTTATAAACAGAATTATGGAACAACAGGTAAAGTTGATTTGTTGTTGTTGTTGTGCAGTGAAGTTAACATAGGTGTGCACCTAGCCTTTACCACTGGCTTCATGACTTTTTTTTTTATGAAGCCTAAGAGAGATGTTTGGACAGAGTCTTTTTTTTTCTTCCATCTGATAATAGCAAGCAATATTACATTCAACTAGTCTTTGAACTTTTAAAAATCTTGAAGTATATGGATCCATCTTTTCAACACAAGAACAAAATTCACTCAAATGATGAAATGGTTCTACCAATTATTTCATTATGAACCTTTTTGGCTTGACCTCAAATTCGGAAGCTTTCCTTTGTCTTCTGCAGTCTTTGCAGCTAGATCCTCATTCAACAATTCTTCTCGGGGCTGCTAGATGGCGCAATGGATAAAGCACTGGCCCTGGACTCAGGAAGACCTAAGTTCAAATTTGACTTCAGACACTTGATACTACCAGCTGTGTAACCTCGACAAGTCACTTCACCCCATTACCTTGAAAAAAAAATAAATAAATAAAAAATTCTTCTCCATGCAACTTAATCAACTCCTCCACATAATTCTCATCCACTTTTAGCTCCAATTCTTATTTTAATTTTACAGTCTTACTTCGCACTTCTTCTAACCTTTCATCTTTGTCCATTCCACAGGAATGAACTGTGGGCATGCTTTTTTTTTTCCAAACTCTCTTCACACATGTTTCTGTTACTTCTTCCCACACCTTAGCAATATTTGGGATTGCTTAGCAAATATTATAGGACTTCCAGATGTCTCTCAATTTTAACTCCTTATCTGCATTCAAAGCTGCAATTGTGTGGACAAATGTAACGCTAGTGTTAGGGGGAAGGTAGACCACTTTTACATTTTCATTAAAATCATCCAGATGGAGAGGGTGACCTGGGGCATTATCTAAAATAAGTAGAATCTTGAAAGGAATGCCATCATCATTACAAAACTTGTTGACTTTGACTTCTGAAAGGAATATGATAAGGATTATCTTTGTCTTAGGGTTAGTGAAATAATATACAGATAGTGTTAACATCCTTGCTGATTCCTTCCAATGCTCTGGGATTTTTTAAGTGGTGTACAAGAACAGGTTTTAATTTGCAAGTCCCAAATGCATTTCCTCCAAGCAAAAGAGTAACTATTTTTTGAAACTTCATACCCTGGCATAGTTTTTTCCTCTACTGAGATGTAGGTTCAAGATGGTATTCTATGATAAAATAGGCCAGTTTTGCCTTCATTAAAGCAAGTAGAGACTTCATCTATTATTTTTTGCAGGAACTCTGGGAACTTCTTTCCTGTTTCAATATCTGCAGCCTCTCCTGACTGACATTTATTTGCATATTATGAAATCCTGCACAATTTTAAAATTGGAATTAGGATTTCTTTCAGAATTCTTTACTTAGAGTCAAATTTACGTAATATAAATTTACATAAGCAAGAACTATGTGTACATATACATACATATGGAATATATACATATACACACATAAGTATATGTGTATGTATATATATGTGTATATGTATCTCTTGAAGTTTAGGGGTTTAGGGGTGCTGGGATCCTGAAATCACAACACACGGGTCCTGCCTGAAAGAATTTGACCCAGGCCTTCTTTCAGCCAAAGACAAGTTTTATTAGAACATCCGTCATATTGGGCAGACTCTTAAGGAGTCTGAACATTAGTGAGCTATTGGCTAGATTATAAGAATCTGAGAAGTGACTAGATTTTAAGAATCTGAGCACCTTAATAGAGACAAGATATACAGAAAGACTGTGGGAAGGATCTCAGAGTGGCCAAGTAGTTTGGGGTGACTGGAGGAGGGGTCTAAGGAGGATCTGGATGGGAGTGGCCAGTAAGCTGGGATAGACAGAATGCCTAGGACCTGGACCATGTGGCCAAGGAATAATGGAGCCTACCTAGGATTAAGGGTGGGAAATGGCCTGGGGGTCATAGGGAGGTAAAATAATGGAGGTCTAGGCTAGGTTAACCACAAGAGAGAATTGAGAGATTGGGTGTAGCCAGAATGAAAGGCCAGTTGATGGGATTATAGCCTCAGGGGAACGCCAGAGATTTGGCCATGTGGGAAAGTCCAGGGTTCTTTCTTTCTGGGGTCTAGATCCCATCCTCATCATTTCTATATATTCTATGTATCTCTATCTCTCTACATTTGTATCTATCTGTCTATCTGGAGGGCAATATTGATGAGGAAGTATATGGATCTCATGTAGGAGAGGGTAGAGAGCCTGCTTCTGGAGATCCACATGATTGATAGAGGACCCCTTCCTGATTTTGAGCGTGCATAGACATTCTGTAATGGGTTCTGTTCTGCTAAATGTGTGATGGAAAGATTGCTGATTGGCAGGGTAGCCAGGACTGGAGTATCTCCAGAAGTCTCTAACCAACTAAAGGGAATCCCTAGCTTTACTGCTTCCTCTTTTTCCATGCTAGCTGCCTATGAGGAGAGATATGCTATAAAAAATTCTGGATGGGGAGAGCCTAGAGCAGGAGTGGGGAACCTGTGGCCTTGAGGCCACATGTGGCCCTCTAGGTCCTCAAGTGTGGCCCTACCACATGTGGTCTCAAGGCCACAGGTTCCCCACCTCCTGGCTAGAGGCTCTACCCAGATCAGAACAATATGTGGCCTGTGAGTACAGGCCTCTATTCTTTGCCTTTGGTCTTTCCTCCTTTAGACGAAGGAGTATTGAAGGCAGCCATGATGATGTTGTGGGCTTCTAAAGACCGTGATGAACCACTAGAAGTCTGGGAGCTGGAGTCCCTGCTGGGATTTGCTGGAAACCAGATGGTGAGGAGCCAAGTTCTGAATGGCTTGTTAGACTCAGTATAGATGGAAGGCAGTCAAGAAGGAGCTATAACAACTCATCCAGTGGCCATGCAACAACTCTGTTGTTGAGTCCTGTCAATTCAAACTTTGATTCTGCCTTCACAACATCTCTCATGTACATCCCTTTTTCTCCTCTGACACTCCCACTACCTTGGTGTAAGCCCTCCTCATCTCACCAAAGGCCTAATGCAATAGGCTGTTGATTGTTCTCTCTGCTTCTCTCCATCTTCCACTCTGCTTTCAAATTGATATTCATAAAACACAAGTCTGACCATGTCACCCACCTATTCAATAACCTTCAGTGGTTCCCTGTCACCTCCAGGATCAAATATAAAATTCTCTATTTGGCATTCAAAGCTCTTCATAACCTGGCTTCCTCCTCTATTCATTTTTCTAACACTTTATGCCCCCACCAAGTACTCTGAGCTCCAATGACATTTATTTCCTTGCTGTTCCTCCCACAAAACACTTCTGATTCCGCCCATTTTCATTGCCAAAATGTCCCCCATGCCTTGAATTCTCTTCCTCCTCAACTCAGCCTCCTGGCTTGCTTTAAGTCCCAGCTAAAATCCTACCTTCTACAAGAAGCTTTTCACAATCCCACTTAATGCTGAGAACTTCTTTCTGTGGATTACATCCAAATTTATCCTGTACATAGCTGTTTGTATGTTGACTTTCTCATAGACCGTGAGCTCCTTGAGAGCAGGGACTATCTTTTGCCTTTCCTTGTATCCCCAGTGCTTAGTACAGTGCTTGGCATATAGTAGGTGCTTGCTGATTGTGAACTTGGTGGGACCAATGCTCTGCAGTTTGAACCCACTCTCCCTAAGGACCAAGGGAATACAGGGGAGAGTGTGCCCCTAGATGCTGAAGGAGAGATGTACTTCTGTTTTTATTATATCTGTGGAGTTAATATCCCTTTGTAAAAGCTAATTGATGTTAATTTAAAAAATGTGACTGGGACACTATTAATTAGTGGCTAACAGCAGAATAACTCACCTGGAATGAGGACTTGAGCCAATGGCAATAAATTATTCCCCTGACCCCTCAAGAGGAGATCCTTAGAGTTCTGAGGGAGGAAGTGTAGGGAGTTCATGCTTGTAAAGTAAGTTAAAAAAAATGGCTGTACATACCTGCAGTGAGGGAGTGCTTCTATTCAAGGGGTGGGGTGGGGTAGGATGGAAATGGTTATAGATGTAAAATAAAGAACATCAACAAAACTTTTTTTTTAATGCTCAGAAGAAAAAGCTACAGAAAGGGATACAAACAGCAGTTTTATTATTACATTGTTGCCATATATATGTATATATGTTACATATATGCACATACACACATATTATATATGGTGTCATATATATATGTAAGTATACTGATATAAAATCACATACATAACAATTTAGTTTCATACAACCCTTCTTTCTGTTCTTTTATACTGAAAGGGTTTGTTTTTTGTGTGTGTGATTAAGTCCAATGAAAAAGAAAAAAAAAATTTAAAAAGGAAAAGTAGGACCAGGTTGTGAAGGACTTCAAATGCCAAAAAAGAGTTTATATTTGATCTTAGAGTTTTTAGAGTTTATCAAGTAAGGCAGTGACATGGTCAGATTTATGCTTTAGGAAAATCAGTTTGGCAGTCATGTGAAGTATAGATTGGAGACTGGAGGCAGGAGGATCACTTCAGAGTTGTCCTAATAGTCCAGATAAGAGGAGTGAGGGCCTGAACTAGGGTTGTGTAAGTACAGATAAAGGGACATAGAAGAGTAATGTTGGGGAGGTATTAATTTTTAAACGATTTTATTTTCAGTTCCAAATTCTTTCCCTCTCCCTACCCCCCACCCATTGAGAAGGGAAGAAATACAATACTCATTACACATATGAAATCATGCAAAACATGTTCTGAAAAAGAGAAAAAAATATGTTTTAATCAGTCCTCGATGTAGAGATAGATAGCATTTTTCATCATGAATCCTTTGGAATTGTGGTGGGTCAATTGTATTGATCAGTTACTAAGTCTTTCACTGTTGATTATCTTTACAATATTGATGATACTGTAAACATTGTTCTCCTGGTTCTTCTCACTTCACTTTGCATAAGTTCATATAAATCTTCTAGGTTTTTCTGAAACTATGTTGGGGAAGTATTAATGAAAAAATCTGACAACTGAGTGGCTATGTGAGGTGATTGAGATTGAGAAGTTGAGTGTGACACTTAGGAACCTTGGTGACTTACACTCCATCATCATAGTATCCTTAGAAGGTCCGGGCTTTAACCAACTGGCACTAGTTCTAAGGCTGGCCGATGCAGACCTCCTGCTTCTCTTATCTGTGATTCAGAGTTGCTATTTCTTAAGTGAAAACCTCTTTGTTATTTCTCTTCATAGTCTCATCCTCATTCAGCTGAATCCCACTACTGCCCCTGTCTTTTTCTTCCAGTCACACAGGCTTGAAACCTAGGTGCCATGCTTGATTCCTCATTCTTTCTCACCGTGCATATCCAATCTGTTGCCAAGTCCTATTGATTCCACCTTCTTGTATAAGCTTCCTTCCCTCCTCTAACACTTCCTCCAACTTGATGCAGGCTCTTATCACCTCAAGCCTAGACTATTGTAATAGCATGTTGGTTGTCCTCCCTGCTTCAAGTGTCTCCAAGTTACAGTGCATCCTCTACTCAGCTATCAAAGTGATCTTCCTAAAGCACAGGTCTGACCATGCCACCTCCCTTTCCTCCACCCAGTAGCTCCCTGTTACCTCCAGGATCAAATACAAAATTCTGTTTGTTTTTGAAGTCCTTTACAACCTGGCACCTTCCTACCTTTACAGTACTCTTAATCTCTGTTCCCCTCTATGTACTCTCTGAGCATCTTTTGTTGTTCCTGGAACAAGATATTCCATCTTCCAACTCTGGGCACTTTCACTGGCTGTCTTCCATGTGCAGAATTCTCTCCATCCTTATCTCAGCCTCCTAGTTTCCTTTGCTTCTTTTAAATCTCAGTTAAAATCCCACTTGCTATAAGAGGCCTCTCCTTATCCCCTTAATATTTTTGCCCTCCTTCTGTTGATTAGCTCCAATTTATCTTGTATATATCTTATTTGTAAATAATTGTTTACATGTTGTGTCTCACGTTAGATTGAGATCTCCTTGAGGGCAGGGACTGTTTTTGCCTTTCATTGTATAACCAGCACCTAGTACATAGTTTAATAAATGTTTGTTGATTTGACTTGCCTCTGCCCTCTGAAACCCAATCCTATTACCTAAAACCCAAAAATTTTCACCTTCAATCTCTTCTTTTCATCCTTTTGTACTCATGGAAATCTAGCCTTTTATAGAAGACACTGTATACCTAGCTACCTTCTCCTGTGCTGATTGCTAAGGTGGCAGACTCTTTGTTCCCAATGCCTTTCCATATCCTTTCTCTATCATCACTCATCAACCTCCCATCCTTTGAGATTATTATTGGGCCATAGCCTTGTTGCTATGATCTACTGGACTCCAGGTTACTTTCCTTCCTTTCCCAAGTAATTCAGTACTTAGCTCACAGTTTTTTCTCTCTCTCCCCGCCACCAACTTACGCCATCATAGTTGGAGATTTCAACCTATTTGATGTTCCTTTAGGCACTTATCTCTAAGTTCAACTCAAGGTAACTACATCTCATATGACTAACAGCTTTAGTCTATCTCAGCACATTCCCTCCACCTCCCAATCAGGAATATTCATACTTTAGAGTCAAATCAAGTCCGCCTCTGACCACAAATTCAATGACTGCTAAGCCCATTACTAATGTGTTTGCCGGCTAACTTGGGCCCTCACTGCTGCTCACCAATCCTTTTGCTCTTCCCTGATTGTCTCTATCTCACTCCCTACAGTGTCTGTTCCAAACATTCTCTCAAGCTACTCATACTGTCACCCTCCCTTTCAACAGAGGCTCTAACCAAATATTTTACTAAAAAATATTGAGGCCATTCCATTCACCATGAGCTTCCTCTCCTTCTCATCTCTATATTTCAAGTCACCTCAACAGTACACCCCTTTGTTCCAGTCTTGGAGGAAGAGGTGGTTGTTCTTGCAGATACCAATTCTCTACTTTGTGCCCTGGGTCCCATCCCTCTCTGGCAGACTGAGCCTTTGATTATCATTTTATATAACTTTTAATCTCTCCTTGCTCATAGGCTCATTCCTGAAATGCTTTTAGACATGAAGAGCTATTCCTCAACCTTAAACAAAAAAAAAACCCTTTCATTCATTCCACCATCCTCTCAAGCTACCATCCTCTATCTCTTCTCCCTTTCACAGGCAAATTCCTACAGAAGAAGTTTTCTACACTTTTGCCTATGCTTTCTCATCTTACCTCATTTCACATCTACCACACTCACTTTCAACCCTATCACTCAATTAAAATTGCTCTTCCAAGAGTAGTAATAATTGATAAGTTGTTAAATCCAATAGCATTTTCTCAGTCTTTATATTTATTGGCCTCTCTGCAGCATTAGATGTTGTTGACCACTTTCTCTTCCTATAGTCTAGATTCTAGGAAATTCTCTGGTGAAGCCTATGGATCCCCCTTTGTATAATGTTTATTGCCTACATTAATAATTAAAGGAAATGCTAAATTTCAGTTAGATGATAGTGAAAATAAAGAGGTAATTTTTTTCCCCCACAGAAGTTCATGGGCCTCCTGAAATCTATCCATGGACTCCCTGAGGGTCATGGACCCCAGGTTAAAAACTCCTGTCCTTGACAGACTTTTTCTCTCTGAGTTTGTGACACAGCATTTCTGTTTATGTCACAGCTCTCTCCTGGTTGTCTTCTGTTTTAAAATTTTTTTTTATTTATTTTGTTAAGTATTTTCCAATTACATGTAAAATAATTTTTTAACAATCTTTTTTTTTCTAAATTCTGAGTTCCAAATTCTCTTGCTCCCTCCTGATTCTTCTTATCCTCATTGAGAAGGCAAGGATTTTGATGTTGATTATACATGTGAAGTCTTACAAAACATATTTCCATATTAGCACTGTTGAAAAGAAAACAGACAAAAAAAAACAAGAAAAATAAAGAAAATTTAAAAGGTGTGTTTCAATCTGCATTCAGAGTTCATTAATTCAATCTCTGGAGGTGGATAGCATTTTTCATGATGGTACCTTTGGAATTATCTTGGTCATTGTCTTGTTCAGAGTACCTAAGTCTTTCACAGTTGATCATCCTTACAATATTGCTGTAATGTTTTCCTGGTTCTGCTTATTTCATTTTGCATGAGTTCATGTCAATTGTCTTCCTGGTTCTCTTCCTACATGTCTGGCCCCTTCCTTTTTAGTCTCCTTTGCTGGATTGTCATCCTTATTCCAGCCCCTATGAATAGGTGTTTACCAGGACTGTCTAGGGCATTTTCTATATTTCCTCTCTTTTTCTCATAGATTTTGATTTTATCACTTCCTGTTGGTTCAGTTATCACCTCTATGCAGAGGAACACCAGATGAAAATATATAACCCCAGTCTCTTTCCTGAACTCTAGTCCTTTAACACCAGCTCTCTATTTGACATCTTTAACTGTTGTTTGTTGTTTGTCCTTTGTTCTTGAAGAGGACCATGACATCAGAAAGGTGATGCCATGACTTGCAAGTGAACTGGATTTAAGTGAGGGAGAGCTATGCAAAGTCACCGGCCTCACTTTCTCCTACAGAGGCATCTGGGTCCAGTGGCAAGATATAGATCATGACAACTGGAGATGGCCCCCAACATCTTTAACTAGATATCTCATAGCTATCTCTTATTCAAAACAATTAAAACAGAACTTGTTTTCTCTTCTCCAAAACATTCTCCTGCTGAACTTTTTTATTTAAAGGCATTGTCATCCTTCCAGTCATTGGGGTTCATCCCATGATGACTCAAGTCATCTTCAACGCTTCCTTTTCTCTCACATCCAATCAGCAGCCATGTCTTTGATTTCTACCTCCATAATATATTTCACATCCATCTCTTCTCCACTCACAGTTCAAGCTCTTATCACTTCCTGCTTAGATGATTTTTTTTTTTTTTTTGGTGAGGTGATTGGGGTTAAGTGACTTGCCCAAAGTCACATAGCTAGGAAATATTATGTGTTTGAGGCCGGATCTGAACTCAGGTCCTCCTGACTCCAGGACTAGTGCTCTATCAACTGCACCACCTAGCTGCCCCTAGACTATTTTTTTTAAATTAAAATTTCTTTTTTTTTTTCAATTATCAAGGATTTATTTTTCTCTATCCCATTTCCCCCTCCTCTCACCAATGGAAGAAAAGAAAGAAAAAAAGAAAACAAAACTCTTGTAACAAATAAGCATAGTTAAGAGAAACAAATTCCCATATTGGTCATGGTCCAGAAAATGTGTCTCATTCTGCATATTAGCTTCTCACTTCTCTGTCATAAGGTGGATAGCATTCTTCATTATCAGTCCTTTAAAATCATGACTAATCAGAGTTCTTAAGTCTTTCAGAAGCACTAAATAGCTACTAGAGCATTTTGACTGGGAGAGTGAGAGTGACATGGTCAGGTCTGGGTCATACTTTGACAGCTGTATTGAGGATGGATCAGAGAGAGGAGAGACCAATTAGGAAGCTATAGTCCAGATGAGAAGTAATGAGATCCTGAACTAAGGTGGTGGCTTCGTGAACAGTAAGAGAAGGTCAGCTAGGAGAGATAATGTTGGAGGTAGAAATGGCAATGTTTGGCAATTCAAGAAATATGTGGTATGAAGGAAAGTGAAGAGTTGAAGATAATACTGAGGTTACAAAACTGGGAAACAAAAAAGATTGTTGTGCCCTTGGCAAAAAATAGGGAAGTTACAAAGAAGGATGGGTTGTCAGGGTAAAGATAATTAGTTCTATTTTGAACATGTTGAGTTTAAAATGTCTCTCTGCCTTTTGTCTTTTTTTTATCCCTAATACTTAGCACAGTTCCTGGCACATAGTAGGCACTTAGTAAATGCTAGTTAACTGGCTTTAGTATATTTATCTTGAAATTTCCAACAGACTGTTGGTGATGTAGGTAGGACTGGAGTGAAATATTTATCTATGTATCTATCTACACACATACATACACAAATATCTATATTTATAGGAGTCATCTACATAGGGATGATATTTTAAACCATGGGAGCTGATGTGGTCACTAAGTAAGACTAAAATATAGCAGAGGGTCTGGGACAGACCCTAGGGGTACACCCACTTTTAAGGGTTGTGATATGGTCATGCTACTACAAAACAGACTGAGAAGGAACAGTTAGACTGCCAGAAGAAGAGCTAGGAGAGAATATTCAGTAGTGATCAATAGTGCCAAATTTTGCAGAGAAGTCCAGAAACATGAGGACCGAGAGAAGACCATTAGATTTGGCATTAAAAGATTATTAGTTTGGAGAAAGCAGTTTCAGTTGAGTAATATTGAAAGCAATATTGCAAAAGATTGAGAAAAAAGAGGAAAGAAATAGAAGCAACAAGCATAGATGGCTTTTTCTTTGGCTGAGAAAGGGCGAAGAGATATAGGACAATAGGATCTAGTTAAGGCTTTTTAAGGATAGGTATATTTGTAGGTAGCAGGGAAGGAGCCAGCAAATAAGGAGTTATTGAAAATTGGAAAGTGGCCTGACCTCCATCTTCCTTCTGCCACTACAGCTTATTTGCAGCTACTGACCAGAGTCCACAAATCTTCTCTGCCCCAGGGCCCATCTACACCCTCTCCATACAAACTCTTTTCCCTTTTGAAAATGCTAAAAATAGTGTTCTTACATCAATTTTTCTAGAACCAATAACCTGTCACACTTGGAATGGAGATTGTAGCCAGATTGCCCTTAGCCTTAATAATCATGAAGTCTATTTCTACGAGAAGAACAGCAATTAATGAATGAAAGCCCATGACCTAAAGGAACACAATGGACATATCACAGGTATTGATTGACTGGATTCCCAAGAGTGATCAAATTGTATCTGGTGGTATAGACTAGAGTGCTTCTGTCTAGAGTCAGAAAGATGGCATCTAGAAACCAAAACTGGTGATCCTTAGTATTAATCATTCAGTCACCTTTGTAAAGTGGTTTCCCCAGGAGAAAAATTTTGCTGTGAGTAGCAGAGTTCAACTGATTTCTGTGTGCTACTTTGAGTCTAAAAATAACTGATGGGTGAATAAACAAAAAAGCCAATTCATTCTACTGTCCTTAGTTTAGACAGGCACCCCAACAATATTTTATTGGCTTCTGGATTTTGTGATGTCAAATACAGAGTATGTTCTGCCTATATTAAAGAAGTTAATGAAAAACCAGTACTCTATGGGGTACCAAGATAACTTTTGGTCAATGGATATCAATGGTTTGATGGTACTGGAAGTGGTGGTTAGGTCCATTGGGTTAATTTCTCTGCCAATAGAAACTGCCTCTTGTGGGTCAGCCGTGATAGTACTGTATCAGTTAATGATGTCTCTAAAAGCATGATGGTTTCATATATATGTATATGGGCAGACACATTTCTATGTATATACATACATACATACATGTGTATACACACATATCTATATGAATTCCTCCTACTTCTGAGTGTGTTATTTATCTCTGAGAATAGTGTAGTGGCTTCTGGCCATGACTGCTACCCAATGCTATTTAATTATGATGATCATGGCACCTTGACATTTGAACTAAATCAGCTATTCAAAATTAGAGCATCCAATGCAACATATCTGCTGTGGAAAGATTCTGCAACATGGACAAAAGGACCACAGTGGAGGATCGCAACACTGCTCCAGGCATGCTGCACACAAAATAGTATCACTCAAGTGTCTATTTATGAAGTAGACAAGCAAGATTGATGAAGTTTTTGCACTACTGGTATCGATGGAACAAAGATAATTTGGGATTTCAAGATTTTAGAGTCTTTGATCCAGGGCCTATCAAGCATGGAAAGCTAAATTTTCATTCTGTAGCATCATGGTCACTTGACTGAACGCATCTCCATCTTTTGCATGTAGATGAGAAAGAGCCTGCCAAAGTAAACACTGAGAAAATATCCCTTGCAGATGTTTTGCTTTGTTATTTTAACATAATTGATAAATGTGTTGGTTTTTAAAAAATCAGCAATGATGTCTCTTTGATGGAATATTTCATTCCATTCTTGACCAAAACAGTTCTTTAAGTAGTCACTGTGTAAAGTTATCATATCAAATTAAAGGAGGGTTTTATGTAAACTATCTGCTAGAATTTTTTTTTTTTAATATGGGAAAAAAAGAAAATTGGAGGAGGGAGAAATGATGGAAGGGGCAACTTGCTGGAAAAGATAAGAGATGGGATCAAAGATAAACATAGAAGGGGCTGGCCTTGGTGAAGACAACTACTTTATTATCAGAGACTGGAGTAAAGGCAAAGAGAGTTGGGGTTGATATCAAAAGGTTTTGAGAATTAGATGAGAGAAAAAGAAAGAGGAGGTCACAAGTTTTTTTTAATCATTCTCTTTTTTAAATTAATTTTATTTTTAAAAATTATTATTTATTTATTTTTAGTTTTCAACATTCACTTCCACAAGATTTTGAGTTCCAAATTATCTTCTCATCTCGTCCCTCCCCCCACCCCAAAGTGGTGTACATTCTGAATACCCTTTCCCCTAATCTGCCCTCTCTTCTATCACTGTCCCCCCTTCTCTTACGCCCTTCCCCTTCTATTTTCCTGCATGGCAGGATAGATTTCTATACCCCATTGCCTATATATTTTATTTCCCAGTTGCATGTGAAAACAATTTTTAACATTTGTTTTTAAAACTTTGGGTTCCAAATTTTCTCCCTTTCTCCCTCCCGACTCACCCTCATTCAGAAGGCAAGCAACTCGATACAGGTTATACATGTGAAGTCATGCAAAACACTTCCATAGTAGTCATGTTGTGAAAAACTAACTATATTTCTTTTCATCCTATCCTGCCCCCTGTTTATTCCATTCTCTTTTTTGACCTTGTCCCTCCTCAGAAATGTTTGCTTCTGATTACCCCCTCCCCCAATCTGCTCTCCCTTCTACCATTCCCCTACTCTCTTATCCCCTTTCTCCCTATTTCCTGTAGGGTAAGATAGATTTCCATACCCAATTGAGTGTGTATATCATTCCCCCCTTAAGCCAAATCCAATGAGAATAAGATTCACTCATTCCCTCTCACGTTGCCCTACTTCCCCTCTACTGTAATAGCTTTTTCTTGTCTATGTGAGATACTTTACTCCATTCTACCTCTCCCTTTCTCCTTCTCCCAGTATAATCCTCTCTCATCCCTTAATTTTATTTTTTAGATATCACCCCTTCATCTTCAATTCACCCTGTGCCCTCTATCTATCTATCTATCTAACTTTTTTTCCCTCTAACTACCCTAATACTGACAAAGATCTCATGAGTTACAAATATCATCTTTCCATGTAGGAATGTAAACAGTTCAACTTTAATAGGTCCCTTATGTTTCTCTTTCTTGTTTACCTTTTCATGCTTCTCTTGAGTCTTCTATTTGAAAGTTGAATTTTCTATTCAGTTCTGGTCTTTTCATCAACAATGCTTGAAAGTCCTCTATTTCACTGAGTGTTCATTTTTCCCCCTGATGGATTATGCTCAGTTTTGCTGAGTAGGTGATTCTTGGTTGTAATCCTATTTCCTTTGCCCTCTGGAACATTATATTCCAAGCCCTAAGGTCCCTTAATGTAGAAGCTGCTAAATCTTGTGTTATCCTGATTGTATTTCCACAATACTGGAATTGTTTCTTTCTTGCTGCTTGCAATATTTTCTCCACGACCTAGGAACTCTGGAATTTGGCTATAATGTTCCCATGAGTTTTCCTTTGGGGATCTCTTTCAAGAGGTGATCAGTAGATTCTTTTTTTTTTTTTAGGCAATTGGGGTTAAATGACTTACCCAGGGTCACACAGCTAGTAAGTGTCAAGTGTTTGGTCTGAGGCCAGATTTGAACTCAGGTCCTCCTGACTTCATGGTCGGTGCTCTATCCACTGTGTCACCTAGCTGCCCCCAATGGAGTCTTTCAATTTCAATTTTACCCTCTGGTTCTAGAATATCAGGGCAGTTGTCCTTGATAATTTCCTGAAAGATGATGTCTAGGCTCTTTTTTTGATCATGGCTTTCAGATAGTCCAATAATTTTTAAATTATCTTTCCTGGATCTATTTTCTAGGTCAGTTGTTTTTCTAAGAAGATATTTCACATTGTCTTCTATTTCTTCATTCTTTTGGTTTTGTTTTACAATTTCTTGATTTCTCATAGAGTTACTAGCTTCCATTTGCTCCATTCTAATTTTTAAGGAAGTATTTTCTTCAGTGAGCTTTTGGACTTCCTTTTCCATTTGTCCAGTTCTACTTTTGAAGGCATTCTTCTCCTCATTGCCTTTTTGGACCTCTTTTGCCATTTGTGTTAGTCTTTTTTTTTTTTTTTTTTAGGCAATTGGGGTTAAGTGACTTGCCCAGGGTCACACAGCTAGTAAGTGTCAAGTGTTTGGTCTGAGGCCGGATTTGAACTCAAGTCCTCCTGACTTTAGGGCCAGTGGTCTTATCCACTGCACCACCTAGCTGCCCCCTAGTCTATTTTTTTAAGGTGTTATTTTCTTCAGTATTTTTTTGAGGCTCCTTTAGCAAGCTGTTGACTTGTTTTTCATGATTTTCTTGCATCACTCTCATTTCTCTTCCCAGTTTTTCCTCTACTTCTCTTACTTGCTTTTCAAAATCCTTTTTGAGCTCTTCCATGGCCTGGGACTGATTCATATTTTTCTTGGAAGCTTTGGATGTAGGAGCTTTGACTTTGTTGTCTTCTTCTGGTTATAGGTTTTGATCTTTGTTACCAAAGAAAGATTCTATGGTCTGACTTTTTTGTGCAGTTTGCTCATGTTCCCAGCCAATTACTTGAGTTTTAAACTCTTTGTTAAGGTAGGGGTCTGCTTCCAGTGTGGAGAATGTATTGTCCCAAGCTTCAGGGGTTTTGTGTAGCTATTTTCAGAGATACTTCTAGGGACCTGTAAATTTTCAGTTTTTCCAAGGTGGTATGATCAAGGGTGAGGTGTTTACTCCTTTCCTGGCCTGTGCTCTGGTCTATGAGTGACCACAAGCATTCTTTTCTGCCTTGGAACTGTGAGGACGATTCCTTCTCCACCATCACTACAAGCTCCGCCACGCCAGTACTCCTCCTTGCCCCAGCATTGCCACCCAGAACTGTGACCGAGATCCGAGCACAGGCAAAGCAAGAGAATCCTGCCTCAGTGCCAGCAAAGAGATCCCTGCAATCCCACTCTGATCAGCCACTCAATTTCCCCTCTGTCTGTGGGCTGAGAGCTCCAGAAGCAGCCACCACCCCAGAGATGTGCTGGGACTGAGGCTGGGATTGAGCTCCTCTCTCACGATGTTCACAGACCTTTCCTACTGACCTTCTAAGTTGTCTTTGGTGTTTGTGGGTTGAGAAGTCTGGAAACCACCACAGCTCCCCTTCATTCAGTTCCCTGAGGCCTGCTCCAGGTTGGCTGAGGTCTGGTCTTTGCCTATGTGCCCATGCTGAACTGTGCTCCTCTCCCAGACTTGTTCAGCCATTCCCTAATTGATGGGCATCCCCTCAATTTCCAATTCTTTGCCACAGAAAGAGACACTATAAATATTTTTGGGCTTGTGGGTCCTTTTCCCATTTGTATGATCGCTTTGGGATACAGTCCTAGAAGTGCTATTGCTGGGTCAAAGGGTATGCATATTTTTAAAGCCCTTTGGGCATAGTTCCAAATTGCTCTCCAAAATGGTTGGATCATTTCACAACTCCACCAACAACTCATTAGTGAGTTGTATGATCTCTTGATCAACATGTTACAATCACGTGAATTCTTGCAGCACTATTGTCAAGATGTTTGGAAACTGTTTCTGGGCATTTATTATTAATCATCTTGAAACCATCACAGACTACCATAAACATTCTTCAGAAACATATTACATAGTACCTCAGTGTTAAGGTTGTTTTCTGTTTTATTTATTTTAATCAATCAAATATTTATTTATTTTAATTCTGTTTTTCTCCTTACGTTATTATTCTTTTAGTTGGTGGATTTTCAAATGAACTGGTTGGCAAGACTTCATTCAATAGTTTCCAGAAGAATAATAGCTACTGTGCCAGTAGAAGAGAAGATAGTTACATCAGAAGAGAATCTTTCGTTACAAGGGTTAGTTTATAAAAATATTGTTAAAAAACAAAGCAATAAATGCAACTGAACTTTAAGTACATTTATCATTTAATATAGTTCTTGTCAGCCAATAGAAAAGTAAATATTTTGTAACTATTCATTTTTATCTATTGTTTAGGTTACTAAAAAACAAAACATGAATGTTTATATCTCAGCAACAGAGTTTTTAAACTTCTACTATTTTTCATCACATATTTGTGTGAGTGAGCATTTTGTATTCTTTTTTTAAAAAAATCAAAATACAGAAATAAACTCATTGTGGAATGAGATTTTAGATTGATTTTGTCTGGTGTTGGGCTAAACATTGCAAACCTTTGTTTTAAAAAAGTCCATTATAGAAATTAGGTTTATACATAATTATTATATTGCATCAAACATCTTCTAAGTTGTAACTTACTTTGGTAAAATGTTATTTATGTTCAACAAAACTTGTAAAATAAAGAAATTTAGTATGAGGTCTTGTTGGATTACTTCTTTTAATTCTTACTGGATGTCCCAATGATATATTATTTTATAAAGTTTTATTATTATTTTATAAAGTTTTATATTTATAGTTTTCATTAATAAAATAATGCTTTATAATTATAGTTATATAATGTAAATTTAAACTTGGAGCCTTTGGGGGGCAAAATTATTATAGTTATTGTAAGCACGTAATGAATACATCTCAAAGAATATTAAGAGTAGCTTATTAAATTACCTTCGGAGTCCATAACATTTTTTTTTTTGGTTATTGTTGAAAGGGGGTTGAAGAACAAAAAAAACGCTTGGGAATCACTGCCTTAGGGCTCTATCTGGGTCCTATTATCTTCTCTCCTTATATCTCTCTAGGTGATCACCACAGGTTCAAATATCATCTCTAGGCAGAGGATTCCTCCCAACTCCCATTCTCCCTCCTGAATTCTAATGCCATATCAATGGTCTGCTGATTATTTCCTCATTGATATCTAACTGGCAACTCAAATTCAACCTGTTCCAAAAAGTTTATTTTGATTTCCTCTCAACCCACCCTGCTTCCAAACTACCCTCTTTCTATTGAGGGACATCATTATAGTCCCAAACTTGAGAGACAGTGCGTGTGTGTGTGTGTGTGTGTGTGTGTGTGTGTGTGTGTGTGTGTGTGCTACAAAGCTAAAACAAAAATCAGTTCTGCTCTGAAGGAGTTTACTTTCTACTGAGGGATATAAAATGTACATAGACAAGGAAATGCAAGATCATTTGAGGACAGAAAACAGATGGTATCTAAAGAAGCCTTGAAGGAGGCTGAGAATTCTAAAACGCACAGCCAAGGGAATGCATTTCAGAAATGCTGCTATGAACTATGCAAAGGCATGGCCTTTTCTCTCTCCCATACCTCCTCCCTCCCCCATCTAAAAAACTGCCTAATATTTCCTTGGTAATGTAGCATCTCTTTTGACCTCTTCCCATAGAAGGTATTTACTACCTAGAGGTTCAAGGGGTACCCTACAGATAACCACTCCTAACAGTATAATTCATGAGCCCTCACTAGTGTATACATTTTAACTTAGAGTCTTTGGGGGGCATTACTTGTCATAACAGTACATGCAGGTAGCTCTTAGTATAGGCATTTATTAAGATGGCATAATAAAAGCAGTAACTGCAAAACATTCTTCATATAATCTTGGGGTATACTAACTCAAAAACACACAGTGTCCATGGGATGCACGAGAAGAATGGCTACAGAGTATAATGGCAGCAAGGCACACAGGGACGCATATGGCCAAGGCACCTCACAACTCTGGTAATGCAGGACCTACAAGTCCTTTTTTTCCTTTGAAAAATTCCCAGGGGGCTCCCTATGGAGCTTAGAATCTCCGCTGGGTGGCTGCTTAGCTGGGTTTGCAGGGTCTTTATTGCAGCTGATTTCTAGGGCTAGGTATTTCTGAATTCCATAGACAGGTCTCTTTACTGCCAGAGGTCTTATTTCTTAAAGCTGCTTCCTGATGAGTAATTGCCTCTCTTTACTCATATCTGTTGGAAGTGTGTTTATTTGCTCCCTCAGCTGTGCCTACAGTTCTCTCTCAAAATGCCAAATGCTGTCTCTCCTCCTGGTCAAGTGGCTCCTCTTCAAAGTGAGATGGCTGTTACAGGGATAGGGGGAAGAAAGAGAGAGAAATCTCTTTTCCCTTAAGAGGTATTTCTTTCCAGGGGTTGAGTTCTTCCTCCACTATTGGCTCAAATTGATGAACTAGCTACAGAGCTATCAACTCAGCCTTTTAAGGACCTTTGAAGAATGGCCAAATTTTCAACCCAGCCAGTTCTAAGCTGCTTTATAAAAGGGATCACAGAGTGATCCCTTGTTAATACATTAATGCATGGGTTCTTAACCTTTTTTCCCTCGTTGATCTCTTTGTCAGTCTGGTGAAATCTACAGACACTATTTCAAAAATGTTTTTAAATGCATAAAGCAAAATATATAGATTAAAAAGAAAAGCAATTATAATGAATTTGTCAAAATATTTCTTAAATAGCCTAGATTAAGAACCTTTGCATTATCACCTTATCAGGTGTTCTTACATCCTTCACATCTACCTCCTTATACCTCTATTGTTTCCACTCCTTATCCCTCATCAAGACAACCAGAGTAAATTCTTAAAAAAAAAACCTTTACTAGATTCTTTAATGCCCTAATTCAAGCCATCACTTCCCCCTCAACTGATCTCCCTGCTTCACCTTTCCATCCTCTATAGAGCTACCTTAAGTACAGGTCTAATTATATCATTTCTTACTTATTGCCTCTAGGATAAAACACAAATTTCTGCTGTTTAAAACCCTCTATAATCAGACTCCAATTGAATCTTACAAAATTTTTTTCATATTATTCTCCTTTATGCACTTGACATTTCAGCATGAGTCAACTGATTTCATTTCAATTCATTAGGACTCTATTCCAACAAGACACCAAATACCAGGCATTCAAAGACAAAAACAAAACAGTTCCTTCATTTAGGTTCTTATGTTCTCTTGAAAGGGGGTAGTGTCGGCAAAATACAAGATATACAAAAATGAATATAGTATAATATAAATTTGAAAGAGAGAATACTAAAAACTTGGGGCATCAGGAAAAGCTTTGTGGAGGATGTGGTACCTGAGCTGAGCCTCAGAGTAAGCTAAAGTTTTTAGTAACAGCATTCCAAGATTGGGGAACAGTTTATGTGAACATACAGTTGTTGGAAATTACCTGTTGAAATCAAAGAATAGCTAGTAGTCCATTTTGCTGGATATTCAACCATAGAGTTAATGGGGTGAAAGGTCAAGAATGACTCTTTAGTTTGTACATTTAGATGCACTAGAAGGATAGCATTACCCTCAACAGATTACATTCAGTAAACATCCAGCACCTACTACATGCAAAGCACTGTGCTAGGCCTCTGGCAAAAGTGAGAGTTCCTTATTCTACTGGGGATGAGGGCCTGCTGGGTTCTTCACTTGAAGGGCCACTATCTCAATTCAGGCCTGGATCACCCAGTCCATACTATTCCAACAAAATCTTAATTGGTCTTGGTGTTTCTTCTTTTCCCTCTCTAATTATAGCCTCCTCAGTTTCCCAAGCACAGACGTGGCCATGTCATTCCCTGCTCAAAAAGGTCCAGTATCTTTTGCTTCCAAGATCAAATGCAAACTCCTTTGATTGGCTTTCAAAGTACTTCAGGATCTAGCACTAGCCTACCATTCCAGATATATTAAGACATTATTCCCTTTCACAAATTCTGGAATTCAGCCAAACTGCCTTATTCCCTGTATCTTACATATGATATTACATTTCTTGTTACTGTGCCTTTCTTTGGGGCCTCTGCCTTATTGAATACCTAGTTTCCATAAAGGCTCAGCTTGTTTTACTACGTAAGACTTTTCTTAATCTTCCCTGGATGCTAGTGTCTCTTCCCTAATTCCTTCCTCCTCCAATTGCTTTTCCTTTACTTTGTACATACTTTACATTTTCTTCTATGTGTACATCTTGTTTCCTATGATGGGATGCAAGCTAGGGAACAGTTTCATTTAAGTCTTTTCATCCCCAGCAGCTGGCACTTAGTAGGCACTGAATAGATGCCTGAATTGACTCACATATAAGGTACACAGAGAAGTAAATAATTTCAAGAGCAGTTTGTTGAAGAAAAGGGAGAATTCTATGAGTTGTTTCATACACAGGAGACAGCCTGTGCAAAGGCATCAAGGTTAGGAATGGAATCTCATGTCTGGGGAACAGTTTGCAATCTACCATGAGGTTTGCTGGGCAAAGATATTGCAGTAGTTTCCCATTTCTTTTTCCAGTTTTATGCAGACAAGGGTTAAGTGACTTGCCCAGGATCATACAGCTTGGGTCTGACGTCGATTTTGATCTCTGACTCCAGGTCCAGTGCACTATCGTCTACACCACCTACCTGGTCCCAGCACCAATATGGCGAGAACCTATTGAGGATTAAAGTACAAAAAATGATATAATCCCTATTTACAATTAAGCTATTAAAACTATAACAATACTTTCGGGCCATCGTGTGTGTGTGTGTGTGTATAATACATATATATTTTTATAGAGCACAGATACAGGGTGAAGCACATAAGGATGTGTGGAGAAGGAGCAGGGGCAGCGGCAGGGAGGATGAAGAGCAGCTCAGATTTAGACAGTGAACAAGCAGCCGCACAGGGAGGGTAAAGGCCAGGGACGCAGACGAGGAAGATCACGAGCCAGGAAACTGCGGGGTGAAGCTTTGAGGGTGAAGCCGGGACACCAAGCGCACAGAGACGGCGGTTGTAAGAGCGATCCCTGTAGTGCGGGCCCCCGGAGCGTGAGGAATGGATGCACCGCAGGAGGTAGGCGAACTGAGCAGAGAGAAGGAGAAGGCCCCGACACTCTCCCCACCCTTCTCTCCATCTGGGCGGAACAGGAAATGCGGCCCCCACCGGCAGCAGTCATCCGCAGGCGAGCATCGAAAAATGGTCTTCTCTCTACGCAGACGACGCTAAGGGGGCGGGGAGTAAAGGAACCCATCCGGTGCGGTTCAGAACCAGCTCCCCGGATCCCTAAACCTAAGCGGAAGCGTTCCCCACTCGGTTCGCAGGGGACCACGTGGGGCCGGGGCAACTTCGTGGCAGGTGGAACCAGGGCGCCGACGCATACTGCGGGTCCAGGTGAGGTGGGCTCCAGGGGCGCAGAGGTCAAGGGCTCAGGCAGCCCTTGTCGGCGGGGATTCCCAGGGAGCAATCCAAGCCCCAACCCGGTTCCACTCCGGTCTGTCCCCGCATTAGAACCCGGGTTTTGATCCCGGGCGGGGGCTGGGACTCGGGGAAGCCCCTAAACATGGGGCCTTGGGGTTCGCCTTGGAGTTCCCCTTGGGGTCTTAGGTTCATGGGTTTGGAGCTGGATGGGACCTGGAGGGCCAGCTGACTCAGCACCATCATTTTACAGGTGGAGAAACTGAGGCATGATGAGGCGCAGTGACTGGCCCAAGGTCACATGGGCCGCTGCCAGCATCCACTTACAGGGATCCTTCTTCCTTTCTCTGCTAGTCAGGATGCCAGCCTACACTTGGTTCCTTTTCTCTCTGTCTCTTTCTCTCTCTCCAAGTTCCTTTATTTATGAAATTGACAAACATACTTTTTTTTATGCAGAGCACACAAAAAGACTGTATATCACATTATCAAAATCTATTTTAAAAATCTAGTATTTATGTAGTTCTTTAAGATGCTTTACAAATATTTTATCCTCACAGCAATCCTGGGAAGTAGATGCTATTATATTCCCCATTTGACACACGAAGAAACTGAGGAACACAGAGGTTAAGTTACTTGGCCCAAGATCACACTAGTAAGTGTCTGAGGCTGCATTGGAACTCAGGCCTTTTTGGCTCCACTTCCAGTGCTTTCTCTGTTGGATCACTTAGCTATCTTAAATGTGATTTTTAAAAAAATATATATTGAATTTTACTCAAAAAGTCCATCGTCACTGCCTCAGTTGCCTGTGGTTCATTCTGAACTTGCTTCTGCCTCTTCTCTGTGGTTTTAATGTCTGATACTTCCCCCCTTTTTTTTTTTGTATTACCGTTACTACCCTCTTATTTTTTTTCCCCTGCTGCACTATATGAAAGTAAAATAAGTATAGTCAAACAAAAAGGAACCATAAATTGACTGTCTGAAAAGGTTTGTCTCATTCTGCACCTCTAGTCCATCTATTCTCTTCCCAGAGGTTGGATGAATGTGTCATCCCAGGTCTTTTGGAGTAATGATTAGTCATCGTATTTATCATAGTTTTTAACTCATTCACACTTGTTTTCCTTTACAGTGTCATTGGACAAATTGTTCTCTTGGTGCTGCTGTCTTCATTTTGCATAATTTTATACAATTTTTATACAATTTATAATTGTATAAATATATTAATTATATAAATATATGTTGTACAAATATATAATATATAAATATATTAATTGTATAAGTATATATTATTTTATATGATTCTTCCCAGCTTTCTCTGAATCAGTTCCTTTTATCAATGTTTATGGTATAATAATATTCCATTACCTTATAACAAACTTTGTTCAGTCATTCCCCATTTGATGGGCACCCAGTTTGTTTACAGTTCTGTACAACAACAAAAAAGTGCTGCTATAAATATCTCGTACTCATGAGTCCTTTCCCTCTTTCTTTGATATCTTTGGAGTATATATATACCTAGTACTGGAATTACTGAGACAAAAGGGTGCATACTTACTCTTGGTTTCCAAACTAAAACTAGACAATAACAACCTTTCCTTTGCTCTAAGGGAAAGAGGTATAGATTGGGAGGAAGGAGACCTAGGTCCTAAACTGCTACCAACTAGCTTTGTGATTTGGGGCAAGTCACTGACTCTTTGGGCCTCAGTTTCCACATCTGTAAAATAAGTGCTTTGAACTTGAACTCCGACCTCTGAATGTTATGAGAATTGATAGAGCTATATAGAATAGAATCTATAGCACAGGCTTTTCTTACATCAATAGATTTGGTAGATCGGTAATTTCATCCGTTACCCCTCCTCCTGCTTCTTTCTTCCTTCTTCTATCATGCAGATAGCAAGGCTTAAGGGCTGAAAAATTCATCATTTGTTGGCTAGCCTCCTTGGTAACTCTACACTTGGCTACACTGGTGCCAAGGGGAAGATAGATAATTAACAGCTGTACTCAAAGCTATTCCAGCTTGGTCGGTCATGTCACAGCTTGCTCTCCCCACATGTAGCACCCAGGGTCACCTCTGCATCATGAGGCATCATCATAGGATTTGAATGGAGCACCACAAGCTCCCCTGTTGTTATGTACCACCTTGTATTGTCTTCTGGGTTTAGTGTGTACTACTTTTGTCATCTACAGATGAGTATAATTTAAGGTAGAGAGTGAAGGGGGAAAAGGATAGGGAGATTTCTTTTTATAAGAAGTCAGGGCAGGGATGCTCTGTTGCAACTTTTATATTCTTTTCCGTAGTTATTATAGTTCCAGTTAAGCAGTAAGTGTTTAATAAACACATACAGAATTAAACAGGAAAGGAGTAGGATCCATGGGATTGGGAGAAATGTTATATTCTTTTTAAAAATTGATATTTAAGCTAGTGGATTTAGGGAACTGGATTTATAATCAAAAAGCTTTGAGTTGGTATGATAGATTTAAATGGGCTTTACTCTGTAATCTACTTGGGAAGAATGATGATACAAACAGGACACTTACAGCCTCATTCCCCCACTCCACCCTCTAGGATCATGGCTAACAGAGAGCGTACTTTTATTGCCATCAAGCCAGATGGGGTTCAGAGGGGTTTGGTTGGAGAGATTGTTAAACGCTTTGAACAGAAAGGATTCCGTCTTGTTGGCTTAAAATTCATGCAGGTAAGTAAAGTAGGTCATTTAACCTCTTGAACAAATGTACTACCTCATTTGGCATGATGGGATGGAACACTTTCCCCTGGTACAGGAGTGGGAATGTTTGAGGGAATAAGGTATGGGAGTGGGGTGAACCGAGGTGATGTGGATTATTTCTCACTTTTCGTGATCTTTTGGGGAAAAGGGAGCATCAGTTTCCTTGAGGTAGTGCTAGAAAGTGTTCAGTGGCTTACTGTTATATCATGGGGCTGCATATGTCTGGGTGCCTTTGTCCCAGTTTATATCTGAATCTTTTTACTTTTGAAAGAAGCTTCCACCCTACATGGTAGAGGGCTTCTTAATAAACCTGTCATCCTTCTAATCCCATGTGCCCTGGGGCATGTTTGAGTTTGTAGTTTTGAGCTTTCCAGAACAGATCATTTTAGAAAACCAATTTCTTTTCTAAGGCAGGTTGCATTCCAGCCAGATCTTTCAGTCAGTCTACACCTATTGTGTGTAGAGTCCTGAATTATAGCCATGGTGGGAGATACAAAGAGGACATGGGCTGTGCCCTTGGGGAGCATCTGCTCTAAAGAAAGAGAAAGAACACTCACCCCTGAAAGTGAGGTTTTTCAGTTCCAACATCTCCTCTACTCACTCTTTGGTGCAGATAAGTTGAGAAATCATCGTACCTCAAAAACATGCCAGTTATGACCCACCCATCCCAAAAACATGGAAGGAGAGACAAGGAGCTTGGAGAATCCACAATGCAGGTTGGCAGTTTGAATAATTAGGAGTTGGCCATAAAAATCAACCTTAAATTTGCTCCAGAAAATTATAAAATCTGTCTGGCTTTGTTTCTGGACTGTTCCTCTCTGCTGTTGACAAATGATCAGGGAATACAAATTAATTTTAATATTTGTTTCTTACTGTAAAATAAGGGTCTTAGTCCTCTTCCATCTCTAAAACTCAGGGCTTTTCTATGATTAACCCAAGTCCAGTGGTATTAAATAGGGAGAAAAAAAAGAAAAAGCACTACACAATAATTCAATTCAATAAATCTTTATTAAGCACATACTATGTGTTAGGCACTGTGCTAAATGCTAAATTATGAAACTAAAAAGGAATGAATAACCATTCCCTTCCATTAGCACCTATGTTTGGGACTTGACCTCATCTATGATTGAATCAGGTATCTAAAATGTATACCATGATTTTAAGGGTGGGAATAGATTTAACACACTTTAGATCACTTCAGGGCCTTGGTTCTCATTCTCAGTTCTTTGGTTCAGGCTTCTGAAGACCTTCTCAGAGAGCACTACGTTGATCTGAAGGATCGCCCCTTCTATGCGGGCTTGGTAAAGTACATGCATTCTGGGCCTGTGGTAGCCATGGTGAGTATTTGTAGGGACTGTTTGTGTAAGCTGGGGGTGTTGGGGATAGATTAGGATGAATGATGGTAAATTCCCACTCCTGGGACAACTTGGTGTAGTGGCCGGAGTGCTAGACTTGGAGTCAGGGAGACGTGGGTTAGATCCCTCCTTTGATACCTGACCCATCTCTGAGTGTCAGGTTCCTGACTCTTCAGATCATCTGTATGACCTTGGCCAAGTGACTTTACCCCTCTTTGTCTTAGTTTTCTCATATGTAAAATAAGGGGATTGGACAAGGTGACCTTCTAGCTCTAAATTCATAGATTTAGGTCCCACTGTCACAGGATGGACATGCATGGAAAATGCATCGCAAAGCTGAAAGTGCCACATAAATGTCAGTTATTGTTGTTACTGTTACCATCCTCACTGATACACAGGGAACTCTGTGGTCTTGGAGGATTCTCAGAGTTGGAGATGAGCTGAACCCTCTGACCCATTTCAGAGAATGCAGATCTGTCTGTGGAATTGAAGGCCTATGATTTGAGGGTGAGAGGTCACCTAACCCAGGGTTTCTTAAACTTTTTCCACTCGAGACCCCTACAACACTTTTTAAACTGTGGGTTGAGACCCCATATGGGTCAGAGAAGTGCTGAAACTCATCCCCCAGTATCCTGGTTGGACTTCGTTTACTCTTTCCTAAACATATCTGAATCTTGGGTTTGTGGAGGCCTCACCAGTAGGTCCTCTCTTTAGGGGGAGAGTGCTCTTGTAATTAGCAACTGCTGGGTCATCCCCACTGATTCATTTTCTCCCTTGACTTCTTCTTCTTTTGTCCCTGTGGAGGTCTGGGAGGGGCTGAATGTGGTGAAGACAGGTCGAGTGATGCTAGGAGAGACCAACCCAGCGGATTCCAAACCAGGGACCATCCGTGGGGACTTCTGTATTCAAGTTGGCAGGTAGGTCTTGGTGCTTGTGGAGCTCATTGTCGGAGGGATTTGTACTCCTTCAGCACAACTGTGGGAGATAGAAATGTGCAGGAGTTGCAGTAATACTGGAAGGAGGTGTCTATCTTTTAGTAGATCTTTCTCACCCCGGGGCTTGGCTCTGGGACTCTCTATCTTAGCTCAGTCAACCAACATGATTATGCACCTGTGGTGCATTTAACCCTGTACTAGGCACTGGGTGTTTATATGTGGCAGTTGTGCAGGAGATAAAGAGGACCGACCCAATTGTCAGTACCACAAAAAGCTCCCCAAATTGTCTGTTGTTTGTCAGCTCTGTACCTGTACCACTGTGGTGGTGATGTTTGAGCCAGTCTTGTGGAAAGTTGTTATTTATAAAACAATAGTTGACAGCCTAATTTTTTTTTGGACTTTGTATCAGCTTAAATGGCTAGGTAAGTTTCAAATTATCAAAGGAGAGAAGTAGGAATCTGACAATTTTCATATCTTTGAAGGTGGGAGCCATTTGGAGGGAAGGTATGTTTTATGAATGCTTTAAAAAGAAGTCATTTCCCATTGACACCCACATTACCCTGCCTTTTAACAAAAAAGTACAGCTATGCAAAACTAATCAACACATGGGCCACGTCTGAAAAATGCATACTTTGTGCCACGTCTGTATTCCACTGCCTGTCCCCTGAGAGATGAGAGGCCTACTTCACAGCCCGAGCATTTTCTTTTGTGTTGTGCTGATAGTAGAATGAAGGGACTGCAGGAATGAGACTGTGTTTTTTAATCCCTTTTTCATTACTAATATGACAGATTTTTTTTTTCTTTGATGTCCTTTCCTTCCCAGGAATATCATTCATGGCAGTGATTCAGTGGAGAGCGCTGAGAAAGAGATCGGCTTGTGGTTTCATCCTGATGAACTGGTTGATTACAAGAGCTGTGCCCAGCAGTGGATCTATGAATGACGTGGAGGAGGCATGTGGAGCTTTCTCCATTGCCACAGGCAGGGTACCGGGATGTGACTCTGCCTATTTCCAGGGACTTCCATCTAGACTGTGGAGACTTCTGTGCTTGCCGTTAATGTTGCTTGCTCAGTGTTCCATCCTTCTGGTCATATTAAAAGGTTGTGGGAGCTATTGAGTGTGTCATTCTGTGATACTGAGGGGAAGGGGTGGCAGGACGTTAATGTTTCCAGCTTTCTTTTCTTTTCGTACATTATTGGACTGGTTAAATAAAGGAGTAGTGTAAAGAATTGACAAATCATTGATATTTAGCTTTGATGCAGTGGGGATTTACAGTTATAGAGAGAGAGAATGGGGAAAGGGGGAGGAGGAGGAGGTAAAGGAGATCCAATTTCTAGTCTTCTTTCATAGGGTTAATATGAAGATCGTATAATTGTTGGACATAGGGAGGGTATATTGCAGAAGTGATAGATATTCCCAAGAAGCTCTAATTCCCCTGCCATAGTAGGTAGGTCCTGTCATGCTGAACCCTAAGTACCTATGGCCTTGGTGATGCCAGTTATGACTCACTCAATTCTAAGAACTCCCCAAGAGATAGTTTTCTCGGTCATGGCCACTAAAACACCCTTTCCCAAGCAACTATTCAAGTACAGCTCCACATAAGATCACAGATCTTGAGCTGGAAGGGGTCTTAGAGGTCCCATGTAGCCCAGCGCTCTCTTTTACAAATGAGGAAATGGGTGTCCAAGTAGGGACCCGACTCACTCTAAGTCACAGGAAATGGCAGAGCTGAGATTCACTCAGGTCCCATGACTTACAAGTTCATCACTCATCACTGCACCATGATGCTTCCTGGAGCAGGGCAATAGTGAGGTTTAATTATACCAGTTTACCCCCTTACTGGACTTGCAGAGATAGGGAGTGACCTCTAAGGGAGATTTCCCCCTTACCCTGTCATTCTGTCTGCAGTAACGTTCTGCTTGATTTTAAATATAAAATATATGCTCATATTCTACCTTTAGCTCCTAATTGGCCATACCCTAATGATAAACTTTTGTCAATTACTGGTTGGCATTCATGCTGTCTGGCTTGTATAATACTGAAAATTGTGACAATTATAACTTTTTTTTTGTGCCAGCCAGAATCCCTTTGGTTCCCCCTTTGCTCACCTGCTGAGGTGATGAGTCTCTTGTCTTTTCTGTATTTCTCTGTCCCATGTCCTGCTTCCTTGGGTTGTGGAGCCCTCTGGGGCTTCCCAACGATCATCCCATCCGTCATGCTTTGTTGTACTCAGCTCACCCTCCCTCTTGTTCCTGGTAGTTCCTACTGCTGTTCGTTTTCTCCCTTGCAAGCTTGGAAACAAGCTTGGGAGGCAGGAGTGATGACCCCCTCCTACATTGTGCCCATGGCACATTTCAACAAGAGAAGGTGCTTTTTGCATAGTAAGGTTCCATGAAAATGTATCATGTTGTTTAATTTACCAGGGAAGTATTGAGCAATAGAATGCAGCATCCTCTAGGGCCAAGGGTGTTTTTTTGTTTTGTTTTGTCATTAGCCCAAGTATATAGAAAGCACTTAAAAAATGCTTCTTGAGTAAATGAATGAATGAGCATGTGCTATGGGGCCTGGTGCTGCGCTCTAACTGAAGGAGCATCAAAGGACTAGAGGAGGCCTTGTTTCAATTATCCCTTTTTCAAAAAGTTGGTTTGATGTATGTCATGACCTCAGAATAAACTGGTTGGTATTTTCCCTGCTTATTTGGGTATGGTGATTCTGGGATTCTGGATTCAAAAAGTGAGAAACAAAGCAATTAAAATAAAACTTTTACAGCATATACAGTATTCCACACCCAAAGTCCCCTACCTCTTCGATGAATCTCTCAACTCTTCTCTAGTGTCAAGCTTAGTATAATTGCATAGTGTTTGGAGTTGTTTTGAGTTTTATTTACGTTGTTATAGTAATTATGTACATGTATTATATATAACAATGTAAAGTGAATAAATACAATTTCTATAAAATAAATATAACATCCTATAAATAAAATCTATATACACGATTATATCAATGTAACTAGAACACCCCCACTGTGTAACAGTATATATGTATGTATACATACATGTGTATATATTTGTATGTCTATATACATATATATTTCTTGTTTTGCTAACTTCATTCTGCATCATTTATATTCCTGTCTTTCTGTAGATTCTTATTTGTAATTTTTTTAACTGCATGTCAATCATCCATTACATTCCTGTGCCCCAATTTGTTTAATCATTCCCCGTCCCCCAAGAAGCAGACTCCTACTTATACACAGAATAATCTGTATTTCAAATAACTGAGTCAGTCAGTAAACATTAAGGGCCTATAGTGTGCCAGACACTGGGGATACAAAGAAAGGTAAAAGATAGTCCCTTCCCTTGAGAAGGCCAGGTTTTACTCCTGTAGGTAGGTATACCTGCTCCAAGGTGCCTGGCAATAGGTATATTGGAGTGGAAGAGAGAATTGGGAAGGAGCTCTCTCTGTAGGTACTAGTGGCCTTACTTCTGAAGTTGACTCAGGACTAGAAAAATTACAGGTGAAACTCCCTTCTTGACCCCTAGGAAAGCCATTGGGTCTCCTTCAGTGGCCCTGTGGTCTCTCTGGGTTCCAAGCATGGGGCTCTGTCTGGAGGTTGTCTCAGACATCCAGGAACTGGAAACTGACAGAAAAATATCCTTGAGATAGGAAAAGGGCCAATCTGTGGTTAGAGGTAAAAAAGATCTCAGAGTTTTAGCTCAACCCTCATTTCGACTCGATAGTCCCACTTTCTCACCACAGTCAGCTCCCCTTCTTTCTGGCAGGTTGGAATGGTCATGGTGTGGTGAAAAATGACCTGGGTTCTATCCCTGCCTCTCCCAGCTGTGTATTTTTGAGGAAGCCATTTCTCTACTCATGGACTTAGTCCCCATCTGTGAAATGAAGGAACTTTAACTAGATCTCAGAAATTCCTTCCCACTCCTTCTCCCAGGTTAATATTATGCCAATCAATCCACAGGCATTTAATTCCTACCATGTATGGGCTCTGTGCCAACAGCTGGGAATCCAACTGCTGGAAATCCAAAAGGGTAGGAACTGAATTTAAGAGTTCATTGGTGGAGGGAAATCCTAGGCAAGGAAACTGGTGATTGCATCAGCCCCGGTGGATTCAGTCACCACCTATATGCTGATAATTTTCAAATTTATCTTTCCTAATCCAACCTCTCTGCTGACCTCTGTTCTTACATCTCCAGTTGCTTTTCAGATATCTGGAACTGGATGTCCAGTAGACATCTTAAATTCAATGTACCCAAAAATGAACTCATTACCCTTCTCCTAACACTACCCCTTCCTACCTTTTCTGTTACTGTCAAGGGCAAACCATCCTCCCAGTCCCCCAGGCTCACAACCTAGGAGTCATTCTCAGACTCTTCTATTACTTAATTCCCATATCCAAGCTGTTGCCAAGGCCTATTGATTTAATCTCTGCAACCTCTCTCGAATATGCCTTCTCCTCTCCTCTGACACTGCCATCACTCAGGTTCAGGCCTTCATCACCTCATGCCTGGACAATTGCAATAGCCTGCTTGTGGGCCTGCCTGCCTCAGGACCCAGCTCTAATCCATCCTCCATTGAGCCACCAGAGTGATTTTCTGAAGGACCAGTCTGATCGTATCATACGTCTCCTTGACCTCACCATGCCACCTCTCCCCCAATAAACTCCAGTGGCTCCCTATTGCCTCCAGGATGAAACCCTCTGCTTCACGTTCAGAGGTCTTCAGAGGCCTTCAGAACCTAGTTTCTTTTTACCATTGTTGTTGTTCAGTGGTGTCTGACTCTTCCTGACCCCACGGACCGTAACATGCTAATATCATCCACTGGGTTTTCTTAACAAAGATAAAAGAATGGTTTGCCGTTTCCTTCTCCAGTGCATTACTGCAGTTACAAGGTCACACGGCTAGTAACAATGTCAGGCGGAATTAAAACTCAGGTCTTCCTGACTCCAGGCCAGTGTTCTGAGCTCACCTAGATTCCTACTTTTTTTTTTGTTTGTTTTTTGTGAGGCAATTGGGGTTAAGTGACTTGCCCAGGGTCACACAGCTAGTAAGTATCAAGTGTCCGAGGTCCGAATTTGAAATCAGTTCCTCCTAACTCCAGGGCCAGGGCTCTATCCACTGCGCCACCTAACTGCCCCCTTGATTCCTACTTTTACACTCCTCTTATACCTTACTCCCCAACATTTACTCTTTGATGCAGCGACAACCTTTCAGTTCCATGGACTCCCCTCCTCTTCCCTTTCCTTGCCCCTCCCTCTCCTCGCCCATCCTCTCCCCCCCCTCCTCCCCTGTCCTTGCCCCTCCCCCCCCCCCCCCCCCCTCCTCCCCCCCTCCTCTCTTCTTCCCTCCTCCTCTCCTTTCCTTGCCCCTCCCCTCTCCTCTCTTCTTCCCTCCTCCTCTCTTCCCTCCTCCTCCCCTTTCCTTGCCCCTCCCTCTCCTCTCCCATCCTCTCCCCCTTCCCCCCCTGCTCTCTTCTCTGTTCCCCCCTCCCTCCTCTCCTCCCTTCACTTATCCCCTCCCCCTCTCCTCTCCCTCCCTTGCCTGCTTCCCGGCCCCGCCCCTTTCCCAGGCCCCGCCCCCTGCCGATGGGGGCGGGCTCTGGGCTCTGGGCTCCGGTCTCGGGCCTCCCAGCTCTGGGCTTCAGCGTGAGGTGCGGATTCCTCGGACTCCTCGGGCTCCAGCCGCCGCGTGCGCCGCAGTCACAGCCGCCCGTTTCTCCTGCTCCAGCCTGAGCTTCCCTGGTGAGGACGGCTGGGCCCCCGCTCCCCGCTTGCTGCCGTCCCCGCGGCTACGCCCCAGCAGGCGTTCCCTCCTGCCCTCGTCTCCCCCGTCTGGGGCCCGGCCGGGCCAGCGCCGGCTGGAACCGAGGAGGAGGAAGGGGAGGAATCCCGGCCGAGCGGAAGCTGCTCCTCCGCTCCGGGAGAGCCACGTGGAGCCCGGCGGGGCGCCGGGGGAGGGGTCCTCCAGGACCCCGGAAGGGGGGAGGGCGCAGGGCAGATGCGGTCCCCGCGGTCCCCTCCGCCCCACCCTGGGCCAGGCCGTCCCACGTGGCTGCCTGACCCGGCCGTCTTCTCTCCTCATGCAGGACCATGGCCAACACCGAGCGCACCTTCATTGCCATCAAGCCCGACGGCGTCCAGCGAGGCCTGGTCGGGGACATCATCAAACGTTTTGAGCAGAAGGGATTCCGCCTCGTGGGCATGAAGCTCCTTAGGGTAAGGGGACCCCTCCTTCCCCCTTCCCCAAGCCTCTGGGACCTGGTTTTTCAAAACTCTTTTGATAACTGGATTTCAGTATTATTGGTTTTCTTTGTAATTCCATGTACTTTATGCATTTAGAAACATTATTCTGAGAAGGGGTCCACAAGGGAAGTCCACAGACTCCCGAGGAGTCCGTGACCTAGAATGGTCAGTAGATATTTCAAAGCGCCCCCAGACCTCAGGCATAGCCCATTCTTTGCCCTTTCCCTTGAGAACACTCCTCGCCAACACCCAGCCACCGGTGGGGATGCAGAGGTTCTGGGCTACTCCCGGTTGTCTCCAGCAGCTTATCTGCATGCTTTTGAAATCAGAGCTGAAGAGTCTCTGTGCTCTAATTTTATGAATTAATGTACTGAAGGGGGAGGAAAAAAGAAAACCCAAACCACCCAGCCTGATCGCCATTTTTTCTGCTCCTCCTTCAACTCTTTCCTGTCCCTTACTGGGAGGGGGGGGCTGATTGGGGACGGCCTTCTCCCTTCCGGGGGGCGGGCAGCTGGCTGAATGACAGATGCCCTTGGCTAAGGTGATTTGTCCCTCTCCTTCTGTGACCCATAAGGATCCTTCTTCCACTTCAGACCTGTCTCTAGCTTCCCTCAACCTTAGGGATGGCAGCTGAGAGAGAAAATCAAGCCTTGGTCACTCAAATGCTCCATCTTCATGGCAGGAAACCTTTATGGAGGATTAAAGCCTTTGCAGTTCTTTTTCCTGAAATACTCAGATATTTTAATTCTGCCTTGTTGTATACAACAAAATGTCTGCCCACGTGGCTTGGATTCATAGGATTAGTAACTAGTGGACCATGTTATCAAAGAAAATAGTTAAGTGAGGTTGGGTTGGAGTTACAAAGTCCGGGGCTGGTCAAAATCTTCAGAGTAAACAATTTTAAGAGATGTTGCCCTCAGAGGCAATCTGACACAACCTGTATGTACATAAAACAGCAGTCCCTTCTGGTATCCCTGAAAGGTAGTAACCTGGTGAGGGGGACCCAGACCAGTGCCTCTAGGCGCTAGAGTCTAGGGGAAGGCAGACCATTCCACTTTCTGACAGTCTTAACTGTTCAGAAGTTTTTCTTTGTATTGAGATGAAATCTCCTTCTCTAATTGGCTTCTACTAGTTTTACCCTCAGGGTAAAAAGAAAAGTTTAATCTTACCTGTCCAAATGGACAGCCATTCAAATACTTGAAGCATTTAAGGCTAAACATGCTCAGTTACTTGAATGGATTTTTCCCACCATTCTTAAATATATTTTTATTTATTTTGTTAAATATTTCCTGATTATATGTAAATTTTTTTTAACATTCCTTTTTAAAATTTTGAGTTCCAAATTCTCCTCTTCTTTACTACTCCTCCCCACCCCTTGAGAAGGCAACCATTATGATACCGATTATAATGTGAAGTCATACAAAAAATTTCCATGTTAGTTATGTTTCCTTGAATGGATTTTTGTATATCCCCTCATAATCCTGGTTGTTGCCCTATGGACTACCTGATTCAGTGTGTAGAGTGATGTCTTCCTCCTTTCCCAGCTGCCTTCAGAGTATAATATAGGTGATTTATCTGTATGCAGATGCTGAATTTGCCCGAGTTTTTAGAAAACACCTTGTTGGCCGAAGTGGTGTTAATCTCCCTTCCTCTTCTCCCGTCTCATACTTGGATAGGGAGACTACAGGGTCTTCCTCTAGTAACCCCCATTATTATGTGCCCTTAGGCCTCAGAGGAACATCTGAAACAGCACTATGTTGATCTGAAGGACCGGCCATTTTTCCCTGGGCTTGTGAAATATATGAACTCAGGGCCTGTTGTAGCCATGGTAAGTATCTATGTGCTTGAAGCCAAGGGTTACTGGGTTACCATTTCCTAGGAACTTTGCCTTAAAATCTAGCTTACAAGCCTTTGCCTTACATTATTCTTCATTATGTGATTTAGTTCAATAAAGACTTAACAGAGCAATTGCTGGGTGCAAAGACACTGGGGGTTTAGGGTTACCAAGAATTGCTACTGTTCTTTATTTTATTAAATTTTTATATTTTGTTTATTTTACAAGCATTTATTCTCTATCCTTTCTACTTACTTTCCCAGTTGAACAATTAAAAATAAAACCCTCATAACGAATTGCATAAACCAGCAAAACAAATTCCCACGTTGGCCATGTCCAACAGTTTGTCTCATCTTGCATTTTAATAGCTAGCTAGCATTTAGATAGTGCTTTAATGTTGGCAGAGATCTTTACAAACATTTGATCCTCAAAACAACCCTTGGGAGGTAGTGCTATTATATCCATTTTACAGATGAGGAAGTTGAGGCAGACAGGTTAAGTGACTAGTGTCTGAGGCTGGATTAGAACTCTGATTCTAGAATTCTGATACCAGGATTAGCTGTCTACCCACTGTGCCACCTAGCTTCATACCTTTACACTTCTTTTGAAGTAGGTGGGTAGCATGCTTCATCTTCTGTCCTCTGGAATCATGTAAGGGGTTGATATTTGAACCTTATTTTATAGGGGGAATAAAAAGTTCCAATAAGACTATTTCCCAATGGAATGGAGCTTACAGTGTGTTTGTAATGCTCTCTCATTTTAGCGGGTGCAGCTAGGAAAGGTGATTGAATTTTAGGAAAAGGAGAGAAGACAAAAATGACCTGATGTACCAGGGCAAAATAGAGTATGGTTTGAATGGCTTCATTCTTTGGATTCTGGCTGCCCACCAAAAAGGCTGCTGTTAGAAGTTTTTTCCTTGATAATTTTGAGTTCTAATTAAAACATACTTTCAAGGTGGTCATGTGGAAAGGAAGAGAAAATGGAGGGAACAGTATGGTAGGCTGCTTTTTCATCGATTATATCCCACCTGTGTGGGTCTTGGAGGAAGTGAAAGCAATAAGCAAATGACATCCTGAGTGGGGGTTGTCATAGACTGGCCTGTCAAGGTGGCACTTGCCTTACCTGCAGAAATCAAGGAAAGCCTTGTAGAGAGGAGTCTTGGATTAGGAGTCAGGAGACCTGGATTCAGTTCCTAGCTTTGCTGTGTGACTCTAGGCCTCAATTTCTTCATCATTAAAATGTGAATTTTGAACTGGTGATCTCATATAATTTCTTTTTTTATCTCTGTCCTTTTCCCTACCTGGTGCCACCATCCCTTTAAAACCCTGCTCAAAACTCATCTTTACTCTTTATCATTCCATCCTAGGCTAATCACTATTCATTCTTTTACCGATGTGTATTCTTTTCTGAAGTTTTGTATTTCTCAAGTCATTTTATCTCTCTCTCTCTCTCTCTTTTTTTTTTTTTTTTGGTGAGGTAATTGGGGTTAAGTGACTTGCCCAGAGTCACACAGCTACTGTTATGTGTCTGAGGCTGGATTTGAACTCAGGTCCTCCTGAATCCAGGGCTGGTGCTTTATCCCAAGCACCACTCATTCTCTCTTTTCTCCCAAACTAGATAGGGACCTGCTTGAGATAAGGAGTTGGGGATTGTTTTGTTTTTTCTCTTTATAACTATAATGTTGGGAACAAGGTTGTCTATATGCCAGGGGCTACTCTGTACCATGACTAGTCAGAACATAAACCTAATGTGAATTTTTTGTTTTGCCTTTCTTTCCTTGCTATGGAGGTTTGGGAGGGCTTGAATGTGGTGAAGACAGGCAGAGTGATGCTGGGAGAGACCAACCCTGCTGATTCCAAGCCAGGCACCATTCGTGGGGACTTCTGCATTCAAGTTGGCAGGTAAATTCTGGGAATTTTAAGGCCCCTCGCTGAGGAGTAAAAAAATTCCATTGCTTTGATTACATTTATATGTAGGGTATATAACCCTGATGGATGAAAATCCAAGTTTATAAAAAGCTGACAAAGTAGGCAGTGTTCACTATCCTCAGAGGTGGGGTATAGTGATTGATAGAGCTGGCTTTGAAACCAAAATACCTGGTTCAAGTCCGGCCTTTGACACAGATTGGTTTTGTGACCCTGGACCAGACACAGTCTCTCAGTGTCCTGGGCAACTCTGCCCAGTGAGACTAAAAAGTTGCAGAGAAGGTGCCAGTCTACATTGATAGAGGGAGTTCTCTATACTGATGTAATCGTAAGGTCAGTCTATATCCCATCACTGAAAAAAATTGGGAGTTAAAAAAAAAAACCCTCAACAGTAGCAACCTTTCCTACTGCATTTAAAATAATCCAATTTATAAGATTGAAATATGCAAGGGAACTGCTTAAATATCAGCATGCTGGTTCTATTCTCCTAACCATAAATGATGAGGGAGTTGGGTGAGGATTCATGCTCTCTTAGCCAGATCTGTGTCTAGGCAGGCCTTTTAATATTATAGATTTAGGGTTGGAAGGTCTGAGATAGCATCCCTTCATTTGCTAAAATTTGGGAAGGAGTCATTTACTGGCCTTAAGGGGGTATGGGGGAGGAGGAATTTAATGACAGCAGTAAAGATGCTGTGACAAGGATTCTGTTAATTGGCAGTTTGGGTAATCTAATCTGCATTAGTGTAGTTACTTGTATGAACAAACACACTTAATGGGTGTTGGTCACTACTTGCTCTTCTAAGCAATATGACTTCCTGAATCACCAGGTCTCACTTGAGGGGTACTAGAAACACTTGGTGTTTTTAAATAGCTGTTAATTGTTTGTTTACAACATGGTAACTGATAATTATTATTTCCTTAGGAACATCATTCATGGCAGTGATTCTGTAAAAAGTGCTGAGAAGGAGATCAGCTTATGGTTTAAGCCTGAAGAGCTGGTCGACTATAAGTCTTGTGCTCATGACTGGGTCTATGAATAAGGATTTTAAAAGTGGATTTAGACTGGACCTACTCCTTTTAGTAGCTGTGGTATGCGTGTGTTATGTCTTCATCACTGAGTGAGAGTGTGTGTGTGTATGTATGTCTGTATGTCTGTATGTCTCCATCCCTGAATACAACATTTCATGCCAGGGGATTGAAAGGAATTGGAACCATTGTTTTCTAAAACAACCCTGTAATCCTGTTCAATAAAGCAATCTTGTGTGGTTATTGAGTTGAAAACTTCTGGATTTTAAATAAGTTAATTGAAACCCTGACATGTTGCATTCATGATAGCTTGCCCAATCAAGGTCACACAACTGACAGGTTGGGATTCACATACAGGTAGGTCCCCTTGCAACACTCACTCTGCTGGCTTGCTTCCTTCCAACTTCAATTGGTCCAGTTAGTACAAGGAAGCTCATCTATACCCTTTCTCCATCAAGCGCTGAGCACTTAATATTAAACTTGTACTATTGCTCATCATACTCCATGTGTACAGTGGTTTGCCACTCTTATTTCTACTGTCATAGCCTGTATGGGTTCCTTTCCCTGCTTACAGCTTGAACTGGTCTCTGCTTCTAGTCCCCACTCATTTTGGTCCATTGTCCACATAGCTGCTAAAGGGATTTTTCTAAAGGCTAAGTGATCATGTCACCCCTGCTCTTCGGTAGCACTGACTTTGTAGGGTCAGATATAAAGTCCTCTTTTTGTCTACTTAACTGTTTTCCTAGTGTAAGCTTCTTCCCTGGAGAGGAACTTGCTGTCCCTTGCAGGTGACACGCCTTGTTGCCTTTTGTGTTGGCCATCCCTTAGCCTAAATGCTCTGTCTCTTACAATTTCTGGCTTCAAGACAACTCAAATACCTATTTACGCAGGATGCCTTTTCAGGTCAAAAGGTGAGTTCCCTTCCACTGTTGGGCCACCACCCAGGGCACCCTCCCCACTTCTCCATCTGAGGCTGCCAGAACCAAGGTGCTTGATTGCACATGACTTGGAGATAAGAAGTTATCAACTTTACTCCTAGGGAGACAGTGGACTACCAAGATTTAGTATCTGCCTGGCTGGCCTCTGTCATTCACATCCCAGGCATGTCATCTGACTTGATCTGGCCCCGCATTGCACCCTGATATGACTTCCAGGCTTTTCCCATTCTCTGTTTTCTATTTGTATGCTTAGAACTTAGCACAATGCTAGGCACACAGCATTTAATAATTTTTTTTTTTGCATTCATTGATGGATCTTGATTTATATTTATATATCTCCTCCATTAGAATGTAATCTTGAGAACGGTGTGGAGGGGGGTGGTGTTTTTGCATCCGAAGCATTTAGCATAGTGCCTGTATTTAATTCACTAATAGGTGAGTGCAAAATTAAGATAAGCAGTTAGTGTTTGCAGGGTAAAGATGTTATGAGGAATTCAGCTGGGCTTCGTGGGAAAAGATAAATTGGGGTCTTGGACAAAGGGTCCACTGTGGGACAGTGGTGAGGGTAATATTCTGGTGAGTAAACAAGCTTCGAGTTCATGAGGTTTGGGTGAATAGAAGAGAGAGCCTGACGTACAAGTACTGGATGTGGAATCAAGAAAGACCTGGGTTTAAACCCCACCAGTTGGGTGACTACTGGCAAATTACTTAACCTTGGCACTCAGTGACTTGCAAAATGAAGGGGCAAGGGGGACATAATAGCACTTTTCTCATTGGGTTGTGAAGATTAAGGAAATGATGTTGGTAATCTGCAAATCTTAGTCCTACCTGAGTGCTTCTGAAGTTGGTTCTACAACTAAATAATTGGTAAATTACCAAGCAGAACTAGATAAAGTGTCTGGTTTAGCATGGAAACTTTAAACAGGTTAATAACATGAATGAGAATGAAAACTCTTGAGACAGTAAAAGAAAGCTAGCCCGGGAAACTTAATTCACCAGGGGAACAGCTCAAAACCAATTAAGTTATATAGGAAGCAGAATAGTGGCTAATTAAATCCAAGTAACTATTATGTGCAAAACACTGTATTATGTAGTCCCCATCATCAGAGATGAGAATGTAACAGGAGATACTAATTTACCACATGTTTAGGTGCCTACTTGGTACAAGGCATAAAGCACTTCCAACAAAAAACCCAGTCTCTGTCCTCTAGGAACTTAAATTCTACTGGGAATATAACTGAATACAGAAGGAAGAAAAGTACTAACAACTGGGGAGTTCCAATAGGCCCTGAAGATAGCACTTGAGCTAAGCCTTGAAGAATCTACAAGGTGGAAAGTAAGAAAGGAATTTCAGCGATAGGCAAGGGAAGGGACATGGCAGATGGTATGTTAAGTTTGGTGAGCAAAGGAATTCATGAAAGTAATAGAAGTTTGGAGAGGTAAGTGGGAATATTTTAAGGTCAAGAAAATTCTAAGTGAGTTAGGTGGGGCTAGATGGAAATTTGGGAATATCTAGTTGATCTGGAATGTTGAGTGCCCAAGAGACATGAAAAACCTCCCTCTGTGTATTGCAGGAAGTGGGGCACTAGGTGTGGAACACTGCATATATAGTCAGGCACTGTCAGGTATTGGTTAGCTAATTAAAACCAAACCAAACCAAACCAAACCAAACCCTTTTAACAAATATGCACAGTGAAGACAAATTCCCCCACTGGCCATGTCCAAAAGTATATGTCTCATTCTTCATATTTGAGTCCATCACCTCTTTCTTAGGAATTTGATGGAATCCTTTATCATCAGTCTTGGATTTGTGACTGGTTATTGCATTTATCAAAGATCTTAAGTCTTTCAGAGTTGTTTATCTTTATGGTATTGTTTTTATTATATAAACTATTTTCCTGGTTCTGATCACTTCAGTCTGCATGGGTTTATACAAGATTTCCCAACTTTCTCTGAAGTCATTTGCCATCATTTTATGACATAAAAGTATTCTATTGTATTCATATACCATAATTTGATGAGTTATTCCCTACTTGCAGGGCACCCCTTAAATCTCCTTGGAAAATAGGCCTTGTAGTGGAATAACTGGGGCAAAGGGTTGCACAATTTGGTAACTTTATGAGTATAGTTATACATTGCTTTTGTTAAAATAAAAAAAAAATTTTAAAAAATTGATCAAAATTCACCTTTTCTGACTCCTACTTTCTTTGCCCCATTGCAAAAGAAAAACAAAACCTCTGTAACAAATATGCATAGTGCACCCTGAGAACACCCTTTTCTCTGTCAGGAGCTGGGTAACCTGTTTCATTGAGTCCTCTAGAATCAAGGTTGATCATTGTGTTGATCAGAGTTCTTACGTCTTTCAAAGCTATTTGTCTTTAAAAAGCTGTTATTGTACTCCGGGTTCTAATCACTTTTCATGGCATCAATTTGTACAAGTCTTCTCGGGTTTCCCTAAAACTGTTCCCTTTATCCTGTCTCACAGCATAACGGTATTCCATCTCATGTATATACCATAATTTGTTCAGCCATTCCCCAACTGAGGGAAATCTTTTAGATCTCTTGGGGGTACTGGCTTAGTAGTGGCAGTAATACGGCTGGATTGAAGGGCATGCATAATTTAATGGTTTTTAATATAATTCCAAATTGCTTTTATTTGTTTTTCAATTAACAAGCATTTAATTTTTTCAACCACTCTCCCAATTAAGGAGGGAAAGGGAATGGAATAAGCATTTATATAGCACCTACTATGGGCCAGGTACTATGCTAAATGCTTTACAGATTTCTCATCTGAACCTCAAAAGAACCCTGAGAGGTAGGTGCTGTTAGGACCCACATTTTACAATTGAGGAAACCGAGGAAAACAGAGGTGGCAACTTGCTTAAGAGTCACACAATTAGTATCTGAGGCCAGATCTGAAATAAAAAAAGAGAAAAAACCCTTACAGCAAATTTACAAAGCCAAGCAAAACAAATTCAGCATCCAAAAATCCATGTCTCATTCTCTATCTTGAATACCTTGCCCCCTCGGTAGGACAGATGTTCGTCATTGCTTTGATCAAGAGATTGTAAGCTTATCACAGTTGTCTATATCACATGGCTGTTAGGGTTCTCTTGGTTCTGCTTATCTCATTGCCGGTTTTCTCTGAACCCCTTTCATAATTTCTAATGGCACAACAGTGTTCTACTATATCCACATATAATTTGTTCATCCATTCCCCAATGATGGGTACCCCCTTAGTTTCCTGTTATTTACCATAACAAAAAGAGCTGCTACAAATATTTTTGTATGTACTGACTTTTTCTTTTCCTTCTTTGATCTTTTTGGGGATATAGGCTTAGTGAGTTATTGCTGGGTTGAAAGTTTAATGACTTTTGGGGGATGGTTTGTTTTCCAAAATGGTTGGACACTCCACAATTCCATCAACATTAATCAATGCCCCTGTTTCTCCATTGCCTCTCCAAAATTCTTTTTATCAGAGAAACTTGCTGCAAACATTTTTTCCCAGTTAACTATTTCCCTTCTAGTTTAGCCACACTGGTTTCGTTTGTGCCAAATCTTTTCAATTTTATGTAATCAAAACTGTCTATTTTATCTTCTGTGATCTTCTCTATCCCTTGTTTGGTTATGAATGATTCACCTATCCACAGATCTTCAATTAAAATTTCTTCCTTGTTTCTATAATTTATGATGTGACCTTTTATATTAAGTACTGTGTCTATTTGGAGCTAAATTCCACTGCTGTGATATGTTACGTATGGTGCGTATCATGTGAGGTGTTGGTCTAAAGCTAATTTCTGCCAGAATTGGCCATGTCCAAATATATATGCTTGTCTGTGCAAGTGCATGCGTATCTGTTTCATTTTGCAGAGTCCACCTCTCTATCAGGAAGTGGGTAGCATATTTTATCATCAGTCCTCTGAAACCATGGTTGGTCATTATGTTGATTAGAGTTCCAAAGTCTTTCAAAGTTTTTTTGTCTTTAAAATGTTGTTATTGTATCAGTTGTTCTCCTGGTTCTGATCACCTCACTCTGCAATCAGATCATATAAGTCTTCTCACATGGTTTCATTTCTTACAGCACAGTAGTATTCCATCATATTCATATACCTTAATTTGTTTAGCCATTCTCCAATTTATAGAGAAACCCTCAGCTTTGTCACCTCATTCTTTGTCACCTCAAAAAAGCTATAAATATTTTTGTACATCCTTAGGAGTTTGTTTTGCTTGTTTGTTATCCCTCTCTTAATCTACTCTCCCTCTAATTTCCCCCACTCTTCTCTCCCTGTTGAGTAATATATATATATATATTTTGGTACCCAACTATGTGTGTGTGTGTGTGTGTGGGTAAGTATTTTTCCCTCCTTTGATCAGTTCAGATAAGAGTGAGGTTCAAGTATCCGTTGCTTCCCAGCACGCCCTTGTTTGTATAGATATAGATGTCAATTTGCAAACTTGGATTATGTGAACTAATTTTGCCCCTGCTCCTTGCCTTACTGTGCTTCCTCTCTTCTAAGATTATCAGGGCAAAACAGAATCATTCCCAGACCATGCCTCCCTGCATGACCCCACAGGATCATTTTCCTGCCAGGCCCACCCTTCTTTGGTGTTATTCCCTTTCATTTTACATACCAAGACACTGCCAACCTTGCTGTTTCTACCTCAACGCCATCTCTTACATCTGTCTGTTTCCTTCTACTTATACAGTCACCACCCTAGATCAAGTCCTCATCACCTCTCCCCTAGACTACTGCAATGGCTTCTTATTTGGTCTTTGTGCCTCAAGTTTTTCCCCACTCCAATCCATCCTCCACACAGCCACCAAGGTGGTTTTCCTCAGTCCTGGCTTTGTTGATACCATTTCTGCACTCAAACTCCAGGGGCTTCTCTGCTGTCTTTTAGAGGCCTTCTCAACCAGATCTTCCAGCTTTATTATGTGTTATTCTTTATCCTGCCCTCTATGGTCCAGGTGAACTGGCCTTCTTTCTTCCTCATCAAACACTTCATCTATCCTCTCTAGGTTTTTTTGCACTGGCTGTCCCCTGTGCCTGGAATGTGTTCTCTTCCTTACTGCCTCCTCAAAGAATCCTTTACTTCCTTCAAGACTCAGGATTCTACATTCTACAAGAAGACTTTCTTGATCTTCTCACTTCCTAGTGCCCTCCATAATTACCTTGTATTTAAAATCCTGTCATTTCTTTAAATGTTTGTCAGCTGACTGAATGGCCCTCTCTCTGAAGCAAGGTGAAGGAATGATATATCCAAAAGCTGGGTTGAACATAACACAATCAAACATCCAGTGAGTGGGGCTGGCTAGTTTGGGGCACGGAGGATCATTAACCATCTACCCCAAAACACAAAATTGGTTTTGCCATACCCCTGAAAGTTCTTAAAATTTCCTGATGCAAATATTTTAGATATGAAGACATCATTAGTGGAAATAAAACTGGTAATTTAAAAAAAAGTTTTCTTTGAATGAAGATTGCCTGCAGCAAAACAAGAAAACATAAATGTAAATAATGCAAATTTTCACCCATACAAAGCTTACGTTAACATTTTATTTTGTGTAAAAAAGGGCAAGTTTAGTGAATTATTTTCATCTTGTACACAAAGTTATAATTTTAATGCTTTTCACATCCATGCTGAAAATCTGCAATTTGGTAAAAATGAAAGGAACATAAATTTTTCCAAAAGCATTTTTCACTTAGTTATGTACACTTCATGAGAAAGTTTTAAACACTTTCCCACTGATCACACAATTACCAAGAAAATAAAAGATTAAATTTGTACAGATATTGATCTATATATCAAATACATACAGAAATGATGTAAAAACCCTATGTAGTTTACTTTGACTTCTGCCCCAAAGATCTACCCAGGGACAGATGCTTTTTTTTTTTGTATAAATGACTGTGGCTTTATTTAAAATATGAAAATTAAAGGAAAAAAACCCAGTTTAATCACAGTATTTAAAAATCCCTTCCCAATATTAAAGGATCATCACCAAATATATAGCACCATAATACAAATATTGATGGGAAAGGGTATTCACATCACATAGTAATAATAATAATAATAATAATAATAATTAAAACAAAACAAACAAACACTGAAACCCGTGTTAGTATCCGTAGAACAAGAAGTTGATAACAGCTTTAGCTTTCCTCATACACAGCAAGGAAAAGGTTAAAGAGTTTAAACTACCAAAAATCCCAACTTGGGGAAAAGGGAAAGAAAACTCAATGTCAGCAGTACATTTTGAACTGTAAAGGAAAATGGGGCTATTAAAAGTTGTACTATTTAAGTTATGGCTAAGACATAAAATTTGTAAGCCTCATAAAGAGATGATTTTCTGATCATCTGCAGTAGGGGGACTCCTCTTATGACCTCACAAAGTTCCTGTCCCCTCCAACATTTGGTCACAGTTTTGAAACAATAAAAGCTGTACCTGCACTATCATGATAACAAAAACATGCCATTTGGACGGGAGATTCTAACCACTTAGTGTGCCTGGTTTAGTTTTATAACTGGAAGCTGACAGTGTCTGGGCTACAAGTGAGCATTTAGAACTACCTCTAGGACAGGCTGGCCTCAGATCTGACCTTCCTGCTTTACATTTTAATTCCCTGTAGACTCCCCAACCCCAGGCTGTACTGACCTCAAGATCTAAGTATTCAATGGGGAGGTGGGGTAAGCCATAAAACTTTGGCTTCTTATGCCCAAATTAAATGGGCTCAGAATCCTGAATTTGTCACTGAGCCTGAGGATTGATTTAAGACAACTGCTACCTTTCCTTTGGAAGTTTCCCAGTTTTCGGTTAATAAGAGGATTCTGAAAAGTTAAAGATTTAGGAGGCATTGAAAATACTATATTTGGATTAGGTCCTCCTCCTCAGCAATCTTAGTTTGGATAAGTAAGTAACCAGTAATTTAACAGCTGAATTCACATACATTTGACACATGAGAATCAACTAGTGTTGTTGATATGATCTACATGCCCCAAAAGGTCAGTATTAAGAATGTTGACACTGGGGTTCCATATATTCCTACGAGATAAATAACAAATTTTACTTCCAGTAGCAATTACAAAACCACATGTTATTAACCCCTCTTGCATAGAATGAGGTAAACCTGTGCGTATTACCAATGTTATGTACCCAAAATTAGAGCAATATTTTAGAAAATAAATTGCTGGTTTTCAACTTTCTATGCACTTTTAAAAGTCAAACAAAAACTTAACTAAAATGGTCTCCTGGGGCTTTCTGTTAACAGTTTTTAAAGCATTCCATAGGCTGAAGGACTGTAGAGGTTAATCACGTTGATTATTTTCTAATTAGCCCTACCTACTACCTACCTATACTCCAGAGGAGATGGTCAATATAGCACTCTGAAGGGGACAGGCTAAGGCCCAGAAGCACTTAGAGAACACACGCAGTTAATTCCTGAGAATTTAGTTAATGAACCTTACTGGTAAAAGCTAAAACTCTCTATTTTTTTTCAGTCACAACTCAGTAGAAAGCTTAAAAATGCAGAGAGCACACGTACCCCCTCCCACCACCCTTTTAAAAGAAGCCACATACACTTTAAAACAAGGAATGTTTACATGGTCCAAATCAGTTGTTACTTCTGTTAAGAACTTGTTTTGGCTGTAGTGATATACAGTTTTTACAGTACATGGGAATTTTTAAGAGAATGAACACATTCCTTTTCAAATTTTCAATGACTTTTTAACAATTAAAGCATAACTGGAATGACTGTGAAATTTAGACTTATTCTGGCTTTAGAAGATGCTCCATTTCCACTTTCTGGCTAATACAGAACATCTGGCTTTGGGGTGTGCTTATGCTAAATGTCATCTCACAGAATGAGAAAGGAAGAGATGTCAGAGAGGAAAGAAGAGAACCTCTTATCTCTTTTGTAGGGGTGTTTTAGAAAAAAGAAAAACTTAGGACAATCTTGCATTTTCCCCAACCCCACTTTGCCAAGACAAAGATGCTATGCATAAGCTCATGTTAACCATTCCAGTTTAATTAACACATAAGTGTTAAAATAATTTTGACCATTTCTAATTAAAAAGATAACTTGTAAAAAGTATTTAGAGTTCTTCCAGTTTCATATAGAACTCCAACAAATTTTCTTGAGCATTTTCCAGAATGAAAACATTTCTGTACAAACATTTAAAATGGTCTGCAATAAAATGCCAACAACTCAAAATTTGTCCCACCTTCCATCGTGATCTATGTGGTGATGCTCCTTCCACGAGGGCATCGGTTGCATATTTCTGCAGCAGAGGAAGTTGGAGATGTGACTGGCATAGTTTCGAAGATTCCAAAATCTCTCAACTTGTACCAAAAAAAAGGTTCATTTGTAATGACAGTTCATTTGTATTTGCAACTATATCCTTCTTAAATCGTTTCCTGCAATCCTGTTACTTAAACTTTTAATCTTACCAAAAAAGTTAGAATTTCAGTTCTTGTTAACAATGCACAATAAATCCAAACTTGGAAAATATTACAAAATTCTTTCAAAAGCTTCAAATACAACACAAAAATGTCCATCTTTATAAATTGAAAAATTTTCCCCTGACTAAAATAGTTTCCCCACCCACCTCAAAAAATCCAGAACTTAAATCTCTTCTATGGTTAGCAAAGTGACCCAGTAGAATTGTCCCCCTGTCCAGTTGGGTTGGTAATAAATCCGTCCTGCTGAGAGCTCTCCCTTCCCCTGGTTTCTGAGCTGTCACCTCAGGGTTCTTGTTTGATGTAGTAGCTGGCAGAGCCATTGCTTTCCTGATCAGAAGCTCCTTGGAGGAAGCTGTATTCCTCTCCATCTAGCAACTCTTCCTTCAGCTGCAATGGAGTCACTACATTAAAAGAAAAAGAAAAAGGAGACATACATACCTAATACAGTCATGCCCTTTATCCTCCAGTCTAGCCAACTTTATAGATAAGAAGGCTTCTTCATCCCTTGAGTAACTTAAAAAAACACTAAATTGTAAATATGAGCATCAAGGTGATTATAGCAACAAAGATGTTAAAGGAGATTAACAGATAATGAAAAGCCATGCAAATATGAAAGACAAATACTTGGTGTTCCTCAGAGGGCACTTTCCATGGCAAGTATAAGACCATGGTGTTGGTTATTTGGATGATAGTCATGTGCAAAGTTATTCATTCAATAAGCATTTATTTCATATAATAAACGCTTACTGAACAATGAAAGTCTATATTTAACCTTGAGGATTTTGTCAGACGATGAATGAAACAAGAATTATGAAGTGAATATTCTAATAATCTTTGGTGATTAAATTTTGGCGATTAAAAACATTAAATAGGCTTTATTGCGTATTTATAATATCCCCTGGGGGAACTTTAATGAACATTTCCTGGGTCATAACAAAATGGGCTATAACTTAACATCCATTTCTAAATACGTGCAACTACCTAAGACCTCCAGAAAGATTACTGGTGGCAACAATAAAACGAAAATTAGGAGTGTGAAACTGATGTCATAAAACAAGGCCTTTTTTTTTTCAGTGAAATGTTTTTGGGCAGAAACTGGTTAATGATCTTTTAATTTTAAATACATAGGCAGTCTCTAACTAACAAAGAAGTGGTTGTTTTTATAAAAGAAGGTCAAACGGTTTCCAGGCCAGCCCACAAATGCCCATTTAACACATAACACAGCAGATATAGTACTTGCCTGAGTTCTGTGTTTTGAGAGCAGGAAGTCCCCAAGGTATGAGATGAAGAGAAAAAAGAGAGAAGGAGGACAAGCAAGAAGGAAGGAGAAGAGTTTGCTCTTCCACTTCCTAGGCAGAGTTGGACTAGGCAAAGCAAAATTTGCAAAAGTAATGTCTGCCTTTGATTTAGTATTGTAGAATTAAGATAAGAATCTTAGAGATTATTTATTAAGAGCTAGAAGGGGTCTTACAAACTATCGAGGTCAGCTCCCTCATTTTATAGATGAAGATACTGAGAGACCTAGAGAATGGAAGCGACTTGTCCCAAATCACAAGCCAGTAAGTGGCAGAGCCGAGGTCTGTTTTTTTTTTTTGGGCTAGGCAATGGGGTTAAGTGACTTGCCCAAGGTCACACAGCTAGTAAGTGTCAAGTGTCTGAGGCTGGATTTGAACTCAGGTCCTCCTGACTCCAAGGCTGGTGCTATATCCACTATGCCACCTAGCTGCCCCTAGAGCTGAAGTCTCAATCTCCAGGCTTCTGATGCCCATGAAGATTGGAGGCAGAGGTGGGCTACGGAACTGGAGTTGGGAGTCTGTCCCTTATTCTACCTCCTTTGTGACCTTAGGCAGCTCACTTTACCTTCGGGCTTCCATGTTTTACCTTCAAGATCCAGATGGTCCTTAAGGGTCCCTTCCTGTTCTAGGGTTATGGTCTTTCTAAAAGCTTCTGATCCAGTGCTTTTCCTCTACAGTGTAGCTGACCATCACACTCGAGGGTGGATTCTGTTTCTGCACATGTGTTTCGCCTTTGTCCCCAAAGTAGTCCATGTTCCCACAACTCCAGCCTTCTCTCTTTTCCCTCCCCCAATGAAGCCTCCCATTCTTACATATAGCAGGTCTCAGCAAGGGGCTAGGAAGAAGCAATCTTAATGGAACTCTCAATACCATCATCTTTCAGCCTCCCCATAGTACCTTAAAAAAGTGGCTGCTTGCTAACTCAAATTCATTTTCATTATTGGCACTTCAGTAGTAAAAATGAAGTAAAAAGTTCAGGCAGCACGGCCAGTTATTCCAAGGGTTTGGTTGTCACTGACAGGGCAACTATGTTCGGGGCTTCCTCCCCCAGGGCACTTTCTCTAGACCATTTCTACTTTTAAAGACTTCCTTTATTATTCTGAAGCCAAGAGCTTTTCTAAAAACTCCAAGTTTGCTCATGATTTATTTCATGGCAATCAGGGAGGTTGTATATGTATCTACTTGTGCATATGTATCACTTTTAACTTTGTTATTCTTAAGTAAAAAACTGTCTATACTAAAAAATCTAAGAAAATAAATTTGTACAGCTAAACTTGTCCTGTAAGAACTAATTCTGGTTTTCTAGAATGCAAGAATTCAATAGATTCATCAAATTACTCAATACAGAATGCATTTTTGCATTCCCAAAGTGTTAATGACTAACTGTACTAAAAAAATGAGGTCAATTAAGTATATTTAATTCCTTGATTTTGATTGTGAAATAACAATCATTTCTGACTTTTCACGAACTGATTAAAAAATAATTTTTTAGAAGATATTTCTATTTAATTCCTTTGCTTTTTATATTTGTTTTGTAACAATGCTTGTGTTCTTAGAAGTTAATGGGCAGAAAGGGAGCATACTTACAGTTACCCAAAGAATTCTCAAACACAAACAGATGAAAGGTAAATGAAAGCAGTTCTCATGTGTTTTTTTTTTCTTTCCCTCATCTCAAAAAGCATCATTTAGGTTATGAGTGGTATTATGGATAGTAATAATAAGTGCTCAATTGTTAACCTTCAAATCTATCACCCAAATAAGAGAAACATTCAAAGCATCCTGAGTATATGAAAATAAAGCCCAATGAAAATAAAAAACGGCCAAGTTTCATTAAAGGTGCAGTACCCACATTAAAAGGTCGACTAAAAGATTTTTTTATATGATGACCAAATGAATGAGAAAAGTGATACTGAAACCTAAGTTACATTCAGACTGATGTTTTAAATACAAGAAAGGTAAGTGGAACATCCACAGTATGCCCTGATGTTACCTACATCTGCAGACAACAGCAAATTTTTAGTTTTCATTCTCCTATCTTCTCTAACCATGAAAATGATATGCTTAAAAAAGTAGCTGGAGACAATGATGACACATGCACTCAGGTGGAGCCGAGTTCAACATATATATTTCATCTACCTGGAATCAAAATCTATTACTCTGTTTTCATGGCTTGTTTTTCTTCCTCAGCCCCTAACTTTAATTCCTAAGATGCTAAAACAACTTTCATAGCTTAATGAAGCTTTGTAAACTTAAAAAGAGGCAGTTCTAACATTACCCTGACATTAAATCCCTAACACTGCAGGAACTAAAAAACTAAATCACATTTTACCACAAAGCCCGTAGTTATAAATTCTTCTAAGAGATCTTATTAAACCACAATATTCAGTTAAAAAAGCAGAGTCACTCAAGATTACACAAAGCCACAAAGCACAGGCTCATAGTTCTATGGCTACTGTATCTATAGAAAGAGCTATAGCTCTATACATATTTCTAATGTGTCTATATATATATATATCTATATATTGCTGCAGGAATTGGGGTGAAAACACTCTTGCTAGGCCACATGGTTTACCCAGAAGCACTCATTTTTAACACTTCTGGGTTGTTCCAAATTCAGATCCCCTGGGCCAATGTAACAAGACAGATTGTGAAAATCACCAGTGTTTAAAAAAAAACTCTCAAAAATGCCAATTATTTTCAACAAAGCTTCAAACTTACAAGGTCAAAGACCATTCCGGATACTAATAATATATCACAAAACAAATAACTTTGGGGAGCTAGTGGGTCTAAAATGTCAAAAACACAAGAGAATGACATTTAGAAGGTTTCCTCTTCTACTAGGCAAGACAGATAATGTTGGACTTAAAGTTCTTATGGATGCAAAGTAGGCCACAGAAATTCTTCTAAATGGCAAGAAGATCGTGTACTAAATTTTTAGAGGGAATGAAAAGGAAACTATACAAACAATGGAAGTGGGATGAGATGCATGCTTATTCTACAAAAATCATTTGGGATGTTTATAGTAAGGCAAATGCCACTGAAGTTTTCATTTCCACAAATGTTAGCAAAATAAGGAATGAATAGGATTCAGAGCCAGGTACTAAGTCCCATACATCTAGGCTCTCAGCAGAGAAATGATATTTAAAACAAGTACAAAGTATTGTAGTCTAAACATAACTGCACAGACGTGCAGATGACAATCTAACCAAATATCTGGATTCTGAGCATCTAACCTAGACTTACAAGACTCAATTCCATTATATTCAGTTAACGCAACTCATTCTTCAATACTCAATAATTACCTTGTGTCAGGTCTTACCCATTAAAGGAAAGACAAACCTTCTCAACAGTTATCCTCCAAGCTCTACATCCTTTAAAGCTTACATCCTTTAGGCATGATCTTGGCCTACAAGAATTAAACTCGTACCAAATACCATGTACTTATTTAACTGCTGGAGCTTGTGAAGGCACAAAGATACACAATTACAGAAATGCAATATAGCTAAGTTCAGCAGTCAACTTCAAAGCTGACTTTGAAAATACCATCTTTCCTCCAAGTCTGACAGTTCTTTACTCACTGGTCTAAACTATTATCAGCACCAAAAATACACTCCAGTCTCACAAGAGAGCTCCTTTCCCAGTCAATGATGTTATGAAATGCTATGGGTTTGTTAAATGAATCTTTATCTTCGGCCTTGGGTAATCAGATACTTTTTAATACATCCCACTTTTGCAGGAATTCAAATCCAACAGAAATCCACAATGTAAAAATGTTCTGTAGTTTTTGAATGAAATTATAAAGTATAATTACATTAAAAAGTCTTGGTTGTCTTTTAGTTTAATTATTTGACATTGTGGCTCTACACTGATCTAAAGCTCTAAAGTGGTTAAAACAAAACAAAAATCCTTCCCATATGATTTATCTAGTGAAGTAACTACCAAGCACTAATGAAAATGAATTTCTTAATTGAAAAGAAAAAAAAAAGTTAATGAGTCAGCATCTTTCATGCCAGACCATGCTTTGTCTCCCACCACCCTGCCCAGTAAAATTATCATCTGCAGTACCTGAGGTGCTGATGTGACTAATTACCTGTTTTGAGGCTGGGACTGAACTCTCGGCTAGTGCTGGGAGGTGGGAAGGCCTCCGGGGCTGTCTGTGCTGGAAGGGTTCGATATGGAGGAGGAGTCAACTCTTCGTCACCAGAGAGGCTCCTCCGCACCCCACCTGTCATGGGCAGGCTCGACAAACTGACAGGCTTCTTCCCAACTGGCATCTTCCTTTCTAAACATTAAGTCAGACTAAAGTAAGCTTTTACTTACATGTGTGGTAAGAAAAGTGCATTAAATAAGTTGGAAAGTTTGTGGAGCACAGAGCACAAAGTTGGCACTCTGAAAACATGGGATTCTATATTCCTTCTTTGGGAGTTTGAAAATCCCAGGCTCTGAATCCTGAACCAGTTGGAAAAACAAAAGCAAAATTTGAACTATATAGAGCACTGATTGGGTTGGGAGAACAGCTGGTTCATTTCCTTTAACCAAGAAAAATCCTTAGACATATCTTGGAGGGAATAACCTGCTAACAAGTGGGAGAGGTTCTTCTAAATCCTGCTTAGTGGCACCACTTCACACAAAATCCCAAATACTGGTGTTTGGTTAGGAAGGAAAGTGCGATCGTTTGTGAATTCAGAGTGTGACAGGATTTCACAGATATGAATGTACCTATATAATAAAAAAACCAAACCTTTCTTCATAAAGCACTTAAGTTGAGGCAGTTGTTCTGAAACTATTTCTAAGATAAAAATTCTGATTGTATGCATATTCAGAAACAATTAAATTTCATCTCAATCACAAATGCATCACACCCTTCAGTTTCATCTTCAAGAGGAACATAAGCTTTAAGACTTATTCAATGTTTGTATGTCAACAAAAATGTTCCGGAATTTGAAGCACATACATTTGAATTATTTAAAAACAATCAAACAAAAAAAGCAAAACACTGCCATCTATTTGACAAGAAGGCAAGGCATGGACAGTCTATATAAGAGGTGTCAATCATGCAGCTCACAACACTCCTTTATGTGGCCAGAACTGGGTTAAAATGTATTTGGGAAATATTTAACAAAATAAATAAAAATACAATAAAACATTGATAATATTGTGTTTTAAAATTAAGTGAATATGTGGCCTGAATATTGTGGATCATTTGTATGGTGTAGTAGCTCCTGTTTCTATTTGCATTTGAACCTACTGGTCTAAATGAATAAAAGTAGCAACAGATTACCATACTGCATATATATTTAAGACGCCAACAAAAAATTTTCTTCCAGGGTTTAAAATACCTCAGGGAAGAAGACCAAATACAGCCTATGTTTACATAGCTAGAGCAAAAGCCAAACTAAAGTTGTATATCGCTACTACTTAAAATAACATTATAACCAATCTAAATATTAACTTACTACTGATTTCTTAACTGCTAATCCTAAGCCATGTGTCTATTCCCTTGAAGCTTCACTAATATCTGACCACAGAATAAAATGCAAGTTATTAACCACAGAAAACTAAGAAAACTACTAAGATTATCATCACTAAAACAGCCAATGAGAAGGCATATAGAGTTAATGCCAATTTCCTTACTTTATAACGAATGTACCTTAACTCAAAGATATTTTTGAGACTATATACCATGAACAACCTCCAGGAACCTACTGGTGGCACGTTATCCTTGCTTTAGAAAACACTAGTTAACATGCATCCACACTCACAGCAAGAACACATATATCCCAATGCACGATTCAGAACAATAGATTCTCCAACTAGACCTTTCCTATTTCAAAAGAAATAAGCACCACTGAAGGAATAACAGATGTTTCAGGAAAAAAAGAATTAAAACTGAAGTACAAACCATATAACCAGTACATAATTTCACTTGCACATAATGCAAATAACATTATTTATTTTAAAATTATTATTTCCATATATCATGTCTACTACTAGTAGAATTCTGGCTGTAAAAGCTGTGATGCTTTGTGTGCCTGGGTTTATTTAGACCACCGCCCTTTATTTTCTTAGATGAACCTTGGATCAGTTCTATCCTATCTGGCAATGTGATCTGAAGTATCTGAGAAAGGTTCCCCTCCTCTTTCACTAGCACAGAATCAAGAGGTCTTCTCAGCACAGAACAAGGAGATAATGGTTCTTTATACTTCTTTTCCTCTCCATTTCTGAAGGAGTGCTTTAAAGCTTTATGAAAGACATCATACAACTAAGAGGAGCTGAAATGCTAATGAAATAAAAACGTTGTATCTTCTGCTAAGAACACTCTTCTTGAATCCAGTCTTGTTATGAACCATGTCATTAAAAACACACTTACCAATGCTATCACTTCTCTGCAACGGAATCTTTTCTTCTAGGGCCTATCTGAATCAATTCGTCTAAAACAGCACTCACAACATATACAAGGTACAGAATCTGCAAGATTTGTGTACCAAGTATATATGTCAGCTACACAATATTCACTAGACTGGGAAATTAATTTTGAAAATAAAATTTCATGTAGCCACTGGCTGGATCTAGCTCTACTTTGGAAGGAGAATTTCCAACATAAAAAATTTCAAACAAGAAACAGTCAAGACAATCTTGGTTACAAACCTTTATGGTAAGCCTAAAGATTACACCTTCCACAATCTATCTTTAGGTTCATACCTTCATTGGAGTAATTTTTAGTTAAGTTTCCTGGTTGATGGGGTCAGAATTCCCATTCCTGTATGCTCTGCTATGGAAACAGTTCTAGGTAAATGCTAGATCTGGCAAATGTCTAGCCTGCTAATAATTCTGGGCTGTGTGTGACAACTTCAGTAGCACCACAGAAGAATGGGGTTTGGGGAAGGTTTCGTGCTTTGGGGAAAATTTGTTCTCTGGCCCAAAATGTCTCTACGAGGGCAAGAGGATGGAAGAGAAAAAATACTTCACTACAAATTATCAACATAGTGAATATTAGACTAAAAATAAGAGGAAAGGGAAGAACAGGGCATGAAGGCTTCTTTATCATGATACCTATCTCTTGCCAGTTGATGATAATGATAACTTTTCATTTGAACATAAGGCAAGTCAACTGGAAAAGTCTGGAGTTGAGTTTCTATTCTAAATTGCATCTTTACTCTCAAAAAAATAATTCTCTAAATCAATATGAACAAATTAGTCTCTTGGCACGAACGACTGTGTGACAAGTTTGATGCAAGGAAAAAAAAAATTATACATTCAAGCTAAATCCCTGTGAGGGGAAAAAAGGTTTTAAAATACGGTCAAAAATACCATTGGCCAGTCCTTTCCAACAATAACCACTCTTTCATTGTTATGATGTGCATATAACCTGCATGAATTTTGTTTGTTGATAAGCAGCCTGGATTTCTTAACAATGGAATACTATTTCTAGACAGAAATTTTAGTTATAGGCTAGATAGATTCATTTTGCTCTCACTCTATTGCAAAAACTAGGTTTCTATTATAACAATTAGGAAAAAATCTGGAATAGATTACTTAGAATTTTAAGTGTCATTTATAAAATCCTACCCAAATGTCTAAAAATATTAAAGCAATCATCGTCCTTTAACCATGCAAGATTAAAAAAATACACTAACCATTTTCCTACAAATTGGAAAAAAAACCCAAGACATTTCTTGTTTACTGAAAAAAAGATTTGCCTTTTATGGCATACTGCACCTTTAAGCATAATACTTAATGTACAATCATCAATTTCAACAAGGAATGTTACTTCCCCTGAGAATATACACACTGCCCACAATTTGTTAACAATGAAAAAGAAATGCATATTAACATTTGGTGACCCACTTTTCTTGTGTCCTTTGTATTGCTGTGACTTAGCCTTTTTCTTCTGCTTTGATGAACCTGACTGGCTCTCTCTTGATGCTGAAAAATAAAAGAAAAACAATGGTCCTGGGTATTTACTCATCACAACAACCATCATTTAAATGAATTGCACTCTACATTCTGATAAGAGAACATTGTAAAAATAAATGTATACCAAAACTTCATAAATATGACTGAGGATTCTAGCGAAGTCACGAATATTAAGACAGAATGCTGTTTTTCAAATAATGAGTATACTAATTTAGTCTGATGAATGATCTTACTTTGATCTGCATTCTACAACTCTGACTCTAAATTCAGGGTTGCTATGGCACACTGTTGTTGCATCAGACATAGGAAATTATGCCCCAGTCCCATAGACTTAGAATGCAATTAGTACAATTAAGGGCAAGCATAAAATATGTACTTTTGGAGAGGTCCAGATTTAAAAATAAAAAAACATGAATAAAATTTTGGTAAGTCAACAACTCACTCTGTGGCGCTGGAGGCTGTAGCTGATATCCAGTTAATTGGCACCATCCAACAGGATAGAGGTCAGGGGACTCACAGTCTACCCACTGATCATACTCTTCTTCCCAGCCATCAAAATGGATCCTCAATAGACGATGAATAATTCGAGTTACTGTGGCTACACACACTAAGCGAGGTTCCATGAGGTCTACAGCTTCTAATTTCATTCCTACACGAAAGCCATGATTTGGAACATCCTGATAAGAAAAAGAATATTCTAGCTGACAGATGGTAGAAACCACACAAGAAGACAGTGAGGGACAGCAGAAAGACCCTTGGACTTGGAACCAGAAGAATGGGTTCAAGTGCTGCCTCCAGCAGCGGGGTGATGCAGGGCATGCCATTTAAACTATAAACCTCAGTTTCCTTATTTTCGAGGAAAGAACAATACTTGCACTAGACCCCATCACAGGAATGTAGGAAGCAAATGAGATAGTGTGTGACAAGGGCCTTCTAGCCATAAAGTCTTATGTAAATGACAGTTTTCTCTTTTGGAAGCACAAAGCAAAATGCTTGGCCTTGGCTAGCTGATTCCCAAGTTCTATTCCAATTCTAAGTCTTAGTAATTGCTTAATAAATGTCTGTTGAATTGACTCAAACTATGAAAACCAAAGGTAATGCAAGGGAAATAAACAGGAATAATTTATACAAAAATGACCAGGATTTCTAGATAGTTCTTTAGTTATAAATTAACATGGTGAAGCATTTAAGGACTAGTTATAAAACTATTGAAAAGAAAAAGCTTTACAAGTAGGTAACTACAATTTTCTTTTTACCTTATTAAACAACTTTACTGGTGCTGCTATGGAGCCAGTTTCCCTGAGGTAGTCAAACCATTTGAAAGGAAGTTTTGTATAACCTGAAAAATATAGCATTGTCCTAAGTGGAAACTCATTTACAATTCCTGAAACATTAAAAATGCAGATAAAAAGTTTCTGAGAACAAATAAAAATCTTGGAAGTTTTGGGAAGGGTAATCTAAATGAACTTCAGACATTGTCTCAAGTACTTCTAATGAATTACATAACTCTTCCTTGCTCCCCCTAAGTTATGAGAATTTTGTCTTCCTAGAAACAGACATTGGGGCTCAAATTAATTGGATGGAGACTGACTTAAGACACTTTCTGCAAAGGCATCTTTCTCAACTCAAGCATTACTTGAAGTTATAGATGTCTGTTCTCACACTTAGGCCTGGTTTAGTGAAGCTTGTGAGACTGTGGGGTCATTTCTACATGTGTTTTGTGGGGAGAAAAGGGAACAAAGCAAAACTTAGTCTTGCATTTTTCCCTCCCATTTAGTTTTTTTTCTTTAGTTCTTTGGAGAATAGTTTACGTAACATGTTAAGTGGCCACCTGTTTAGCTGAGATAGCCTAGCATCTTAAAAAAGGCATTTTTAATGGAATTTTCAATGAAGAATCTAATGAGGGAAGCTGCCCTTAAGGTTTAAAGATGTGTGCAGTAAAAAAATACTCTGTTACCTCCTTCACCAAATATCTGCTAAACCTGGTTTTCCCAAAAGTATCTGGTACTATCAATTAATTGACATAAATTAAAAAACTATACATAGACCCACAATGAAATGTTCCATAATGCACAGTTGTCCATTAAGCCTTGCAATATGTATGTTTTTTTTCATTAGGTACAGATTTTAAGGATAACACTGGATAAGTTGCACATAAACACCAAAATGATACTGAGTAGAAAAAAGTGGTGATGAAAATACAGCACAATATCAGAAATGTCATTTTAGGTTGAGATACCTCTGGGTGGAGTTAATTCAATCATGTTAATTTCACAGAAACCAACAGGGAAAATAGAAGGGGAGGTTGCATGGTAACAAAACCAGTCAGATCCATCTGCTGCTTCTGATCCATCAATCCCAATCATAAGGAATCCATCTGCTAGCACCTTTATGAATTAAAAGCCCAAATATTTGAAATTAGGAAACACTCTTAGGAATTCAAGTTAAAAGAAGTGAATCTAGACTACTCTTTCATCTAGAATTTTATTTAATCCACTGGAAGAATCTCATTATAAAGGTAAAAAAAGGCTTAGGTTATACTCATAGATTTTTATGTTTTCTAATTCAAATACACAATTTCATTATTTCTGAGTTGGCAGTATAAAATCCAATAAGTACTAGGGGTAGGGCTACATATAAGTAAAAAAAAAAAAAAAAAAAAAAAGTTAAAATATTCCCCAACTCTGGTTGATGGCTGAAATTCCATACCTTAGAACGTTATTCTTTCTGTTTAGGGTTTTGAACTCTGTTAAAATGCAAACATCCTTGGGAATATTAAGAATTTAAATGACTACTAATTATTTATATCTGATTATGAATTCAGTGTTAGATCCTTTAGAAGGTTATGAATTAAGCATGGAATGGGAAGATGTAAATGTAGGAAGTAAGGATGGAGCACTTGCTGCAAGACTAGGAGGTTGGACACTACAAGCACCAACTCTGATTACTTCACAATTATTTCCTAGGACCAGTGATCAGGAAATAAATTAAACTGCTTCTAAGACAGGATGCACTGTGGAATAAAACACTGGCATAGTGTCCCTCTGTAGAATGTGATCGCAAAACAACAATCTTTGCAAAGTGCTGTACAGATGACCTACGTTGAGAAGTAAAACTTAACTTTGAAGTTATCTGGGTTAACACTGGTATTCTCTTTTCCTAGTATAGATTCAGACATAAGCATATATGTATAAATATTTCACTACAAATCTAATCAGCTTCTACTTTTTTGCCATGACCATATAGCTCCAGTTAACACTAATTTTTTATTTAAACTTACATTCATCATCTCACCTTTCTAATGGTTGCAACACATATTGCAGATAGATTTAGAGGATCTATAGCTTCCAATTTCATTCCTTCCTTGTACCATTCCCCACTCTGGTCTACTTCTTTTACCTAAAGGATTATAAGAAAGCACATCTACTATAATGCAAAAAGTGCTGCTGCAGTATTTTGCAAAACAGTACCCATTTTAAAAAAGCTCACCAGAGAAGAGGTGAAATAGCTTCCTACCTACCTAACATTGTTGTTCAAACTTTCAATAGCATTAAAGGAATACAGGGAAATAAGACAGAATTTTAGGGCAATTATTATAGAGATTTATGATACCTATGTATTACAAAGTCTTAATCTTTGTAAATGACCATATAATTGTGATTTCCACTAATTTATGAAAATACCCACAACCCTCTTTCAAATCTAATTTACAAATGAGGGTTCTTATGAAAAATCTCTTACCTTAGCAAATAAATGTGGTGGTGTATCAAAATGTCCATCCTGTTTCTTAGTAATATCTACAAGGAAAAGTTACATACTAATCTGTCAGCATTTGAAAGATCAAAAACCACCTTTCTTTGAAAGTCTTAAAACCTACATGGCACATGATGCCCTCAAACATAGCAAACACATGTCTCCCACATTTCAAAACTACTCTTAAGGAGTCCTTTTCCTGAAGAGAACATGTGCATATATTATTAAATGAATTAAGTTAATTTGAATGCTGATATTCTACAAGGTAGAGAATTATTTAGATCACCTGATTTTAGGAGTGCTACCAATGTGTCTGATAAAATGCCTATCCAAATTTACTTCTAATAACTTGATTAAAGATGGGAAAGTGGGGAAAACTATGTTTAAGTGTTTTTGTTTTTTTAAAAGATGAGCTGAAAGACTGAAGAATAAGAAAACAATCATTATTATGACTATGGGCACATTTTGTAATCAAGAGCAAGCAAAGGAAGTATAGGAAATTAATCACTTAAGACATTATTATTCTGGTGTAAACATTCACTAACTAAATTAGAAGCTGCTTAAAAATTAGAAGGCTATTTTAAATCTAAGACATTTTGAAAAGAAAAATATTTGAAGAGTTCCATTAAGTCTCACTGATATTTGTAATAAAAATCTTTATAAATGTGCTCACCAGATCTTTTGAATCTATGACCTATACTTCGAGACCAACCAATATGATGAATCAGTGGACTATACATGTGGCACCAGAAGTCATCTGTTTTGTCTTCACTTTCTTCATACACTAATCTTAATCTTCCTCCAATTACACTTTCGACAATTGCGACCCGTGTTCGACATAGATGTGTCTTATCAACCACTTCTACCCTCATGGAAGGCTTGAAAGGATACTGCATACTTTCTGACACCTTAAAATCGAGGAAAGAAATAACTAAGCACTCACTTCAATCTAACAAACATCTATTAAACACCTACTATATACCAAGGACTAAGCTACATGCTGGGTATTCAAAGATGATAAATAAAACTAACCCTGCCCTGAAGGAACTTACAAAGTCTCCTGTTACATATACTGGCATAAACGTAAACTTACTATTTCATTATTAAAGCAAAAAGGGATATAACCAAAAAAGGAGGTAGACCAGTAACACACTAAGAATAAGACAATAACCGGACAGTGACTGGTACACCGATATTAAAGATTTTAAAAAGAACTAGAAGATGACCTCCAGAATGGTAGGTAGATTCTGTAATCAACCAGCCTACCACTGTCAGGCACTGTGTTAGGTTCTAGAGATACAAAGTTCCTGTCCTTATAGAGCTTATATTCTACTGGGAGAGATGCAACATGTAAAAAGGATGCACATAACAAACATGTAAGAAGGATATACATTCGTCTGCACATACACACACACACACTTATGTGTGTATTAAAATTCATACAAAGTGATGAGAGGAATAAATATAAAAGGCTTCTAGAGTGAGGAGCACTTGGGCTGAGCCTTGAAGAGAGCTAGGGGTTCCAAGAACTAGAGGTGAGGAAGGAAAGCATTCCAGGCATGGGGGACAACCTATGCAAAGGCACAGAGTGAAGAGAGAGGTTGTATAGGAATAGCAATTAGGTCAGCTTAATTGAATATAAAAGGCATGAAGAGGTATAACATATAATCAGTCTGGAAAGACAGACTAACAGCTATTTATGGAAAGAACAGCCCAAGTTAAAGCTTGTGAATGGGTTTTAATCTGTACAAGTGGAGGAAGTAACCACAAAGATGAAATCTGATGTACCTAAGTATTAAAAAGGATGTGCATTTCTTTCAGTTTTTATGAAGAATGTTTAATGAATAATAAAATCAGTTCACTGTGATTTTAAACATATTTATATTAACAAAAAGCTTCAGTTAACATGTCTTGAAAAAAGCCCCAAATGCCTAAATCTAGACAATTCTTTATGTTTTAGTTAAAAGTGATTTACATAAGGCAGCTTTACCTTTTGAGAGAAGTCAGGAGGAAGTGTTTTGGCACCAGTAAGTCGTTTGACTAGAAAAGCTTTCCAGTTTGTGTACTTGTGTTGAATGGCTATTGCAAAAACAAACAAAAAAACCCCCAGTCATATTTAACAAGGCATGGAACTGTTTTATAAACAGACCTCTTTGTTAATGAAAAAAAAAAAAAATAATACCAATAGTACCAGATATCCCAGGAATTCAGGGCCTAAAAATTAGCATGCATTTGAATGAATTAGCAAAAGAATCAGAGCAAAAATACCAATTTGGAAATTAACTTTAAATTAAGATAGAAGAGAAGCAATATCATTCCTGGAGTTATTGCATATGGAGAGGTAAGAGGGATATATTCCCTTAAAATATTGTGAGTCAACAGTTCTATGACTCTTACTTACTCCGAGGAGGAACAAGAGGTTTCCCACTGGCTGCACACCAACCAACTGGATGGATATCAGACCCACATATGTTGCACCAAAAGTCCAGGCTGGAGTCACTTTCAAACCCTTCATATCTTAAAAGGGCATTATAACCTGAAAGAAATGAGAAATGTTTAAAGGAAATTAAAAAACTCAAATGCAGCAAATAGGATGTAACCAAGGAAAATAAAATATAATACTGGAGCAAATTTAGGGAAAAATGCATGAAATTTTCTATTCTTTGTTTAGAAAGTTCTCTTTTTTGGTCTTGCAATTTGTACCAAATTCTGGGGGGAAAAAATCAATGAATTCTATTAGAATGTCTATTATTAAATTTTTGAAGTAAATAAAGAATGGGGCTGTACCCATTATTATATTATATAGTAATTTATTTAAAGTTATATTTTAAAGCAGTTGCTAGTTTCCCGGATGATTAGATGATCCATTATTTTTAAAAATCAAAACAATGAAAAATTTGAGCTCTGGCAATTCTTAAGTATATTTCCCTGTCATTTATTTGTTTTTTTTTTTTTTTTAAAGGCAATTGGGGTTAAGTGACTTGTCCAGAATCACACAGCTAGTAAGTGTCAAGTGTTTGGTCTGAGGCCACATTTGAACTCAGGTCCTCCTGACTTCTGGACCAGTGCTCAATCCACTGTGCCACCTACCTGCCCCCATTTACTTGGTTTTAAGGAGGTTTATAGCTATCATGGGCCAACAATGTTAATACAATGTATCAAGGAATAAGAAATCACTGTTTCTGTAATTATCCTCTGTCCCTGAAGTGAAGGTGATGGTTAAATAACAGTTTAATTTAGATTTTAGACTCTTATTGAAAATAAAACTCTAGTCTTATGCCAGGAAGCTGGAGCCCCTCCATACTTCCAGATGTGAATCCCTGCAAATGGCTTCAAGCCATTAAAGCAAACAGAAAAACCTGAATTAAACTCAATTTATCCAACATTAAGTGGCTACTATGTAAACAGCACTGTACAAAGTATGGGAGAGTTTCCATCCTTGTGAAGATGACAATTTATAAAGGGGATATGACAAACCCAAATAATCAGAATACAGACTCTATGAGAACCTAAGGAAAGTACCAACCCTGTGATTCCAGGGGTTGGGGGGGAGAGGAGCCTGGTTTGAGTGACTGGGGATTAAGGAAAACTTGGCTGTACAAATGACATTTGAACTAGACTTTTTAAAGAACAGATCCCATGGGCTGGGCAAATGAAGGGTGAGGAGGAAAGCTAAAACACAGGAGATAGCTCTAGCAATTTCCTGGAAAGATAATATATAAATCTGACAGCTGTTCTTGGGTCTTAACTGTCTTGGTCTTTAACATACTAAAAAGATGCCCAGCATATAAATGACACTTCTTTATGATCTACCTATAAGAGATTAATACCAGATAGCTTATGAGAACAAAACTCTCTGGTCCAGCAAGCTTGTAACGTGCTAGAGTCGAGAGAAGGCCATCTTTGTGAACTGCAAGATCTTCAATGAGGGAGATGGGGCCAGGGGGACAACATGCAACCAATTATGTACAAACAAGATATAAAAAGGATATATTGGGGGTAATCTCATTGAGAAGGTACTTGCATTAAGAGGTGTGGGGAAATGGGATTTTTGCTGGGACCTGAGGAAGGCAGGGAAACCACGAAGAAGAGATGTGAAGGGAGGGACAACTCCAGGCATGGAGAAAAGCCAGTGAAAATTCCTGGGGTATCTTATGCAAGGAACAGTAAGGAGTGTCATTGGATTATAGAGCAAATGGAGGGGAGTAATATGTAAGAAGACTGGAAAGGCTGGTGGGTGGGTAGGGGGAAGGGCAGGTTATAAAGGGCTTTAAATGTCAAATACAGAATTTTATTTTGATCCTGGAAGTAATAGTAAGCCACTAGAGTTTACTGAGTAGCAAGGTGACATGGTGATATCTGAGCTTTAGGAAGATCACTTTGACAGTTGAATGGAAGGACTGGAATGGGAAATGAAACCAACTACAAAGTTATTGCAATAGTCCAGGTGTGAGTTGATGAGTGTTTGCAGCAGGGTGGTGGTGGTTTCAGAGCAGAGAAGGTGGTATATGTAAGAGATGTTGTGAAGGTAAAACAGACATGACTTGGTAAATGACTGGATTTTGGAGGGTGAAAGTATGAGGAGTCTCGGTGGCTGGGAGGATGGTGGTGCTCTTGACAATAAGAGGGAATGGTCAGGAATCAAGCAATCAATTTACAGGCATTTATTAAGCACCTGCCATGTGCCAGGTATATTTGTATGTGTATGCATACATTTGTTTGTGTATACTGTGAATGTGGTATGTACATACAATCTAAAGAGAAGAGAGGGTATGTGTGTATGTATACATGATATGTGTGCATACACACAAATATACAGACATATATACACACACACACACACATATATGGATTAAAGAGTGGTTTGAGAGGGAGGGTCAGGATCAAAAAAAGCTCTATGTAGGAGATGGTACTCAAACTGCATCTTAAAGGAGTGGGCTTCTATAAAGTAGAGGGTAAGGAATAAGTACATTCCAGATATAGGAGGTCAGTCACTGCAAAGGCATGGAAAAAGGAGATGTGTCATGAACATAAAAAAGGGCAATTTGGATGGACTGCAAAGTGCGTGAGGTGGAGTGATGTCCATTGAGGTTAGAAAGATAGGTGGGGGCCAGGTTGCAAAGAGATTTCAAAGCTAAACAGAGGAATTTATATTTGATCCTAGAGGCAACTGGGAGCTAACAGAAGTCATACGGTCAAATCTGAGTTTAAGGAACATCACTTAAGCAGCACTTTGTAGAGCAGACTGGAATAAGGAGACAGATATTTGCAGTAGGAAGGCCCATTAGGATGCCATTACAATAATGTAGATGAAAGGTAATGAGCCCTGAACTAAGGTGGTGGCTGTATACGAAAAGGTGTGAGATGTGAGAGTTATAGAGTTAGAAATGGCAAGATATGGCAAATGAATAGGTATGTGGAGTGGGGAAGAGTAAGAAGTTGAGGATAATACCAATGCTACAAACTAGAAGAATGTAAGAATGGTGGTGTCTGATATAAATAGGGAAGTTTGGAAGAATTTTGGGTTTTGGGGAAAAGATGGGATACCCAATTTGGGATACCCAATTTGAAATGTCAAATGTGAAGTTGGTGACGAGGGAATGGAACTCAGGAGAAAGATTGTGGCTAGATATATGGATCAATGAGCAATCAGCATAAAGATAAACATAAAGTTAAACACAGGGGAACTGATGAAGACACCAAGGCAGAATGTAGAGAGAGGAGGACATGACCTTGGGGCACAATCACAACGTGGTGGTGTGATGCAGATGATCTATCCAGCAAAGAAAATTGAGGAGTGGTCCTTATAGGCAGGAGGAGAAACAGGAAAGAGCAGTGTCATGACCATTCAGAAAAGAAATAGTATCCAGAAAGAGACTGGTCAACAACATCAAATGAAGCAGAGTGGTCAAGTAGGATGAGGACTGAGAAAAGACCATTGGATTTGACAATTAGGAGATCACTGATAACTTTAGAGAGCATTTCAGTTCAGTGGTGAAATTGGAAGCCATAGTGCAGAGTGTTGAGAGGAGACAGAAGTAGTGTGTATGGACAGCTTATTCTAGGAGTTTTGCTGAGAAAGTGAAGAGACATAGGATGAAAGTTTGAGGGAATGGTAGGGCCTGGTGAAGGTTTTTTCAGGAAAGGGAAAATGTGAGCATGTTTGGAGGCAGTGAGGGAGGAACCAACAAATAGAGGATTTGAAAATTTGAGAGAGGATGACTGAAGTTATAATCTGTTGGAGGGGGCAGCTAGGTGGCACAGTGTATAGAGCACCAGCCCTGAAGTCAGGAGGACCTGAGTTGAAATCCGGCCTCAGACCAAACATTTGTCACGTACTAGCTGTGAGACCCTGGGTAAGTCACTTAACCCCAATTGCCTTTAAAAAAAAAAAGAAAAGAAAAGAAAGAAAAAAAAATTAAAAAAATAAAATATAATCTGCTGGAGAAGAAAGGAAGGGATGGCATCAAGTATATATGTAGAGGGGCTGGTCTTGCCAATGAGGTTTCTGTCATTGGCAGAAAACTGGTGGAAAGGAGTAGGGAATGGTAGATGATGTCAAGGGATTCTGAAATAGAGAGGGGGTGAAACAACAGGCCTCAATTTTCTTAGTAAAGAGGCAAGGTTCTCAAGTTGAGAGAAGAGAGGAGGAGGAAGCTTGAAGAGACAATGTTAGAAGACTTACTATGGGGAGTGAGATCTGGAATCACTTGGACAGGAATAAAAGGATTACCGTGCTGAAGGATGGACCCAGCTGTAGCCAGATAACATGCACTGAAAACACCCAGTAAGCCCTTGGCTGAGTGACTTTCCCCAGATCTATTTAGGAGTACGGGAATAGGAAAAGAGGAGGCAAATTATAGAAATACTCCAGGGCTGAAGTTGTGCAAGGGATAGGGGCCTGGGGATTCAAGTGCAGAGGACAGTGAAGTGGAATTGGCTAACTGAAGGGTCAAGATTGGAAAGCGAAGACAGAAAAGTGAAGTCAGGGCAACGGCAATGGTTTGAGAAGTACTAAGGAGTAGAGAGACTAGAGGTTGAAAAGAGGGCAAACAGGTTTACGAAGGATGAAGCATACACATTGTTCGATGACTAACTTTGATAGACTTAGCTGTCCTCAGGAATGCAAGGATCTAAGACTACTCCAAAAGACTCATAATGGAAAATGCTCTCTCCACATCCAGAGAAAGAACTACGGAGTCTGAATGCAGACTGAAGCATACTATTTGATCTTTTTTTTTCTTCTGTTGTTTTGTTTCTTCTTTCTCGTGGCCTCCCATTGGTTCTAATACTTCTTTCTAATGTGAAAATATGTTTAATATGAATGTATATGTAGAGACTATATCAGATCAGATGCCATCCTGGAGAGGGGGAGAAAACTGAAAACTCAAAAGCTTATGGGAGTGAATGTTGAAAACTAAAAATAAATAAAAACTAAAAAAAAGGATGAGGCATAGAATGAGATGGCATGAAAGATTAGTTAGAATAAAGTCAGAGTTTTAAAGGAAGGAAGCAAAACACTTGGGGGTAATGATGAAATCAGGAAGGGTGTGACAATCCCTGTGTGTGGCTGAGTGAAGATCATAGGATTGATCAAAGGAAGCTGAGGAACTGGGAGGTCATGGAGTTTGAGGGAGACTCAAAAGGAATGGTGAAACATCCTAGTATAAGGTAGGAGCTGGGAAGGAGAGGAAAACATTAAACCAGGTACTCAACTTCCTGAGAAAGAGGAGAGAATAAACCAGGAGGTAGAGACCACTACCTGGATTTGGTGGAAAATTTTAACTGAGTTTCAAAGGAAGGGAGGTTGCCGAGTGATGGTGGTAAATGAAGAATCTGGAAATGGCAGAGGGAAACTAGGAGTATTCTGACTCTCCCCTCCAGGGCCAGCGTGTGAGGGAGTCTAGTGAGTGAAGGTAGGGATTGACATCTGGGGGACGTCAGATTTTAAATGACATCTAGCAGACCAAAGGACTGTGAGAGAAAGAGGTCCAGAATGAAGGCAGATTTGTTCACTATGGAATAGGAATTCTAGAGGGCACAGTAAAAAGGGTAGGCAGGGTTGGAATGAAACAAAGGTTGGGTAGGACTAAGGAAGATGGGCATGAGAGAACAAGGACATAGCAGCTGAGGAGAATTTGCTCCTTTGTGGCTGGTGGTTGAGTAATACAGGGATAGGGACAGAATGAGGTGGTTGGAGGTTGTTAGTTATAGGAGTCATGGTAAGTGACAGATGACGAACGCCCAAAGTCTCAAAGGGATGTTGTTGGCAGGCAAGGGCTGCCTGCTTCTTTTGTGTGTCTGAGAAGGGTGAAGATAGGCAGTGCCATAGCTTCCTTCCTCTGGAAGGAAGAGATTTCTGGGCAGGGCCTGGGTCACTCCTGGCACTACTATGGCAATGAGTATGGTATGTGGGTAGGTATAACAAGGAGATGTGACTCTGTGGTGCTAAAGGTCAAGGAAGAGTGGAAGATAGGTTAAGCCAGGTAACATGGGGGCCAATATGGAATGCCAATTCAAGGGCCCTGAATGCTAGGTGAGAAATTTGCAGTTGGAAGATTGAGCAAAGGGAGAAACTCTAGGTTCTTGAACAATGGAATGTCAGTAGATTAGCACTGAATCAAATTTACAACCAAAAAAATACATTTATACATAGAGAGCAATGACAACAAATCATTAAGTAACAAGATAACCTTTCCCGATCCTTCTGACTGTATCTTCAAATGGGATGCAACTACCAAGATCAGGTCAAAGTGTGTACATGATTTAAATGGGTGACATAAGCATAAAGGGTGGTATTATAAGCAAATTAGGGGAATATGGGAAAAAATTATTTGTCAGATTAATGGGTAAAGGAAGAGTTTGTGACTCAACAAAATACAGACAGGATCATGGAAGGTAAAATAGATAATTTTGATTACATGAAATTAAAAAGCTTTAGCACAAATAAAATCAGTGAAGCCAAAATTATGAGAAAGCAGGAAACTAGGAAATTTTTTTTTACAGTAAGTTTCTTTGATAAAGGCCTCAATTCTCAAATATATAGGGAACTGAGACAGATTTATAAAAGAGCCATTTCCCAATTGACAAAAGGTTAAAGGCTAGTTTTCAGAAGAAATCAGATTATCAAGTTACATGAAAAAAGCGCTCCAGATCACTTATAATTACAGAAATGCATATCAAAACAGCTCTGAGGTACTACTGCACACCTATCACATTAGCTAACATGATAAAAAAGGAAAATGACAAATCCTGACAGGATATGGAAAAAATTGCGACACTAATGCATTGTTGATGCAGCTGTGAACTGGTCCAAACATTCTGGAGAACAAATTGGAACTATGCCCAACGGGTTACAAAACTTTGACCCAGCAATACCACTACTAGGTTTGTATCCCAAAGGGATCAAAAAGGAAAAGGACCTATGTGCACAAAAATATTTAAAGCAACTCCTCTGGGAGTGGTAAAGAATTGAAAATGGAGAGGATGCTCATTATTTGGGAAATGGCTGAACAAGTTGTGGTATATGACTGAGATGGAATACTACTGTGCTATGAGAAATGATGAAGGCGATGGTTTCAGAAAAACCTGAGAAGACTTATATGAACTGATGCAAAGTGAAGTGAACAGAACTAGAAGAACACTGTGTATAGTAACAGCAATATTATGATGATCAACTGCGAAAGACTTTGCTATCCTGATCAATATAATGATCCACAGTTCCAAAGGATTCATGATGAAAAATGTGATCCACCCACCTCCAGAGAAAGAACTGATGAACTCTGAATGCAGAGTGAAGCATTTTTTTCACTTTATTTTTCTTGCTTTTTTATTTTTTGGCAACATGGCTAATGTAGAAATGTTTCGCATGACTTCACATGTATAAAGGGTATCATCTTACTTGCCTTCTCAATGGCTGGGGGAGGGAGAGAATTTGGAACTCAAAAAAATGAGTGTTAAAAAATGTTACGCAATTTTTTTGGGGGGGACATGACTAATGGGGAATTTGTTTTGCTTGACTACATATATTTGTAACAGGGGTTTTGTTTTTGTTTCTCAATGAGGGAGAGTGGGAGGTGGGAAGGAGAGAAGGTAGATTTTTGTTGACTGAAAAAAATAAAAATTCAATTACAACAAAAGAAATGTAATGCCACATGGGATGGTGAGAGGAACACTGAGTAAGTGCTATCAGTAGACCCAGACTAAGTATGGGCTCCTGGGTCTGGTATTGATTTATTTGTGTGACTTTAACTGGTAGCAGGAAACCTGATTAGTCTGGAGACTCAGTTCCTCAACTGCAAATAGGTGATGACAAATAACTCCCTTAGATGTTGTGAGGAGAACATTGTTCAAGTCTTAAAAAAGTCATGTAAAGATGAATTATGACTATATTCTTAAGAAATGTTAACCCAGGAAGCAGGAGATTGGGGCTTTTGTTTCAATTCTGTCACTGACTAACAAAATAACCTTGGACAAGTCACTAACTCACAAAGTACTGTTTCCTTATCTTAAAAATGAGGGAGAAATCAAAGAAGAAGGGAATCTAGGGATTATCTTACTGCAGTACAGGCCCAGTTGAAGTTGGACAACAACTCTGTGTGTGTGTATGTGTGTGTGTGCTGCACCCAACTGGCATAGCTATGTGGCTTCCTCTAGCACTGTTCAGCAGCATCTGAGTAAGTAAAGAGGTGGAAGGTGATGAGAATGAATCAGGACTGAGGTTCGGCAAGGAATGTATGGCAAAAGGGTGGGGGACTGAAATGGCTAACTACAGGGTCAAGATTGGAAAGATGGGGAAGTCAGAGCAGGAGCAATGGTCTGAGAAAGTGCTAAGGGCTGGGTGGATGCAAAGTCTGAGGTGAGGAAGAAGTATAGGTTTAAGAGGGATGAGGCACAGACAGGGAAGGTATGATAGTAGGTTATAGTTTTAGCTACAAGAGTATCAGTTTCAAATGAGTGAAGTGCAACATTTTGTTGTGACAATCCCTGCGTGGGACTGAGGTGGAATGAAGGGAGTCTAAAAATTCTATAAATCTCTAATATGAATGTTACATCACATTTTTTTAAAAAGTGGGGCCAGACTTGTGATTTCATTCGAAAATGTAAGTGATGATGAGTAAATTCTTTCTATCAATGCAGGATGGCAACAGTTCTCAGTCTTAAGAGAAATACCTCTGACACTGAGGCTAAATGACACTCCTTCTGACTTCACATGAAGCTACCCACTATGCCACATTGCCTTTCTATATCATACACATACGCATGTACAAAGCTGTAGTCAGCATATATTGATTTAGTACTTCTTTTTCTACCTTGTGTTATTTAATGCAAAGACCTTTTACAATTTCTCTGCATATTATTTTTATTTGCTTTTCCTATAGTGATGTGATACTTCAACATAAATAACAGTGGAAAAAGCACTATATTCAGAGGAAGAACATCTGGGTTCGAAGTATTTTATAAATTCCTATGTAAACTGAATTAACAAAGTGAGTCTAGCTGCTTTTTAACTATGGAGCAGTTTTTTTTTTTTTTTTTGCTATTAAATATCTGCCATAAATCTTTATACAAAACAACTTGGAAAACAATTTCCTTGGGATATAACCCTAATATTCTTTTCAGTCCTACTCCATTGAATCAATATCACAGAGAGTAACCCTGGGTTCTCAATCCCAACTCTGGTAGATCCTACCACGATAAAAAAACTCTGGTCAAAACAAGGGAGTGCTAGTAAATGTTTGATAATAGGTTCTCAAAAAAAAAGAGTATGCATAACCCACCTTAAAGTTGAATATTGTTAAACATATTTGCCATCAAGTTCTCCTGTCTAGTCAACAATAAATCAAGCTCTGATTTTGTTAAATGTTTGCCAATTCTGACATATAAACACTCACCTCGAAAATTTAACAATTGACTTTTGAGAACTCATAAGAGCCTGGCTCCAGCACATAGTGGTACCCACTGAAGGTCTTATATGTTTGGCTTTTAACATTTTTCCAAGTGTCTGTTTACTATGTGATTCAACCTCTGTGAAATGTCTGTTCACAACTAGATTGAGTTACACACATGTCTACTAGAGACTGCATATTTATTGCTTTTATACACATATCAACACCATTCTAGAAGTTATTTTAGCTGTGATTTATTGCAAATGTTTCCCAGCCTGTTGCCTTTTTAGTCTGGTAGTATATGGTTTTGTTGTTGTTGTTTTTTTTTTTTTGGTGAGGCAATCAGGGTTAAATGACTTGCCCAGGGTCACGTAGCTAGTAAGTGTCAAGTGTCTAAGGTCATATTTGAACTCAGGTCCTCCTGACTTCAAGGCTGGAGCTCTATCCTCTGCGCCATCTAGCTACCCCGGTAGTATATGGCTTTAAGAAAACTGATTTGTTGTTTTTATATTACTTTCTGAATATATCTCCGCCCCCATCTAGCCACTAAGCCATTCCTTGAAACAAAAACTCTTTATAAAAATAAGAAAAAAGCAGTTTAGCAAATCCAACCAATTTATCAGCCAAGACTGACAGAACAGGTGATATTCCATAGCCCTCATCTGCTACCTCTTCTTTTCTTTACAGATTCGCTTTACTATTTTTCACTGTGTAATCAACTGTTTTCAAGTAATCCAAACTTTCAACATCATCCTCTATGCTTTCTCCCTCTCTGACAGTCAATGATTTATTGGTCCCTTCTAAGTTGGGTTAAGCAGCCCATTATGTTTTCTTCTAACCTTTAAATATGTATCTATTTTTATATTTAAACCTGATGGCAGTGGGAGTTTATTATGGAATATAGCATATTGTATAGAACTAAAATTTTATTTTTTCCACATTTTGCTCCCCAAAACATTTGACTAATCATTTCATTATCACTGTTCAAATTCAATGGATTCCTTTCCTCACTGCAAAATTTCAACAGGCTTATCATAAATTATAGGTGGCTTTTCACAGGACAACTCCTCTAAGATGGCAGGTTAAGCATGGCTCTCAAATTTTGGTGCCCAATCAAAAGGTGGTTGAGGAGTAGCAGTAACCAATTTATCTCCACAATAATTCAACTTCATGTAATTCAATTCAATTGTGGTTTTATGCCTGAATTCTCAGTTTTGGCTTTCTTCATTCATCTTTCCTGTTTGGCATGGTCTATTCCCTTTAATACTCTGTTTTAATTAAGTTCAGGACGCTGAGGTTCCAACATATCTGGATTTCTTTCCTGAAGTTCTCTTTCATTGGTTTATTATCCCAATTTTTATTTTTGGCCTTGGGCAGTTCTGAATATTGTAGTTGTAGACAATATTTTAAAGACCACAATGGCAAGCTCCCTTTTGTTGGCCATTTACTCTTCTTCCCTCTACTTGTCAGAACTTTTGACTGCTCATTTCCCCCCCTTTTTTATCCTAGGATATTGTCAATGCAATTCATAAAACAAAAGACAATAAAAAAATGGCCCTCAGTCCTGTGTGGCCACTCTGCATTTATAGCGCCAGACTAGTGGAAAAGGGGGAAAATGGTGCCACGAATCAGAGTTTTTACATATAAACTTAATTAACTTAGCTGTTAGTATTCTAATTGTGAGATGCTTGTTCAATGACCAAATGGGCATACTACTTATTACAGAAACTGAATTATATCAAACTTGACATTCTCACCATAAATGAAACCAGATGACAAAACCCAATTGAAGTTAAATGGAAGGGTGGATACTGGGTTCTTCTCGGAGAAGAAAAAAAGAGGTGGTTTTATTATACAGCCAAACACTAAAAGAAATACCATTTCTTTGGACATCTCGTATTATATTGCTCTTGATAAAAATTTGCAAAAAGACCACCATGAAAATAATTAAAGATTATTGCCCTAATTCTAGTTGCAAAGGTTGGGATAGTAGATAAATTCTACAAAAAATTTGGTAAGATCTTCCAAGTTAGATATATACTTTAATAATTTAGTTGCTTCAATGCAAATGTGGTATGGAGGACGATGATGACAAAACAGAGGAAAATACGGTTTAGGAGTAAGGAACGGGAGATGCCAAAGGCTTGCAGACTACACAGAAGCCTTCCATTTATGTCATACATTTTGTCTTTGAGAAAAGAATTAGGAGGCACTGGAAATGACAGGCAACAAATGACATAACTAAAATGAAACTGAGTCTATGTGGGAGTCATTCTTCAATCAGTGAATTACGTATAGTTAAATCAACAAAGAAATATAATACCAGAAGAAAAAGACAGAATACATACTTCAATCAACTTCAATCTGACCTATTTAAACTGAATTCTGAATCGATTAAAAATAGGAAATGGACAGAGGAAAGGACGACACCAATTATAATAATCATGTTAGAAGTTTAACTGATTTAAATCAAATGCTATGACAAGATAAAGAATCTAGAAAGTGCCTCAGCCAGTGATCTACTTGCCAAGACACAAGTATAGACAAGTCATTTGTAAAATCTAATGGAGGATGGTGGAAAATTATGAGCAGTATTTCTCATAATATAGTGAGGGATAATGGAAAGAAACATAAGTTTAAAGAAAGTTTGGTGAGAGACTCATTATATCATCACAAAGGCATTTAAGGATGAAACTAGAAGGTAACACATGAAAAAATAAAAAAGAGCTATAAAAATGAAAAAGTTAGAAATCTTTGTAACAGACCCTTCACCATCAGGCATAGACTAACTACATTTAAAGTCTAACAATACAGTTTTGGATATATTACTAGAGAAAATGAAAATGGTACTGAAGAAAACAAAGACTCAAATACAAAGATCTGGACTAGATCAGATACACACAGAGAAAAGGTTCATGCTTGAGAAGACAAAATTTTGAGGGTACTGAGGGATTCATTCCCAACATATGTGAAAGAGAATAACAAGGATGTGGGGAAAAAACCTCAGATACTATTACTTTAAAAAAAAAAAGGAAATCAAGAGAACATGAATCACAACTGACTGCCTATACAAAAATTTTATGAGAATCATGTACACATGCACTGAGGGGACTTCATTATGGGATCAGAAGAGAATAAGCAAGGAATTAACAAATGATTCTTCACAGCAGGCTGAATATCTTTACCATGACAAAACTGACAATATAGAGAACACAAGATCACACTTTACATACTTTATGTAGATATTACTCTAGTCGGATGGCTGTATGAAAGCACTTGCTTTGATAGAGGAAAATGCCATCTTAGAGGCTCTTTCCATCAAGGTTGTTTCCCAAGCACATCTCAAAATTTTACAAAATATTTTGCAAGATACAACAGAAATAACTTTGTTCTGTGACTCCTTCCATAACATTCAGCAAGGAATAAAACAAAGATGTATAGTTGCCAAAGGTGCCTGCCACTATCAAACACCTGGAGGACGATGTGGCATAGAACTCAGGTTGAAGAGGTCCTCCAGATAGTCCTGGTTTGCAGATAAAACTGTACTGACTGTATTAAGTTCCAGAACACTGCAGAGTCTCCTAGAGGAAATTCACAATCACCCAGAAGAGTTTGGCTCATTCAATATTATCCACATAGGAAAAATTAAGTGGATGGCTGTCAAAGTCTTGATTTGCAACTGAATGGACAATTTATCAATCTATGCATCCATCCATTTATCCATCAGTAAACATATATTTGGGCCAGACACTGCAAACGGACAATGAGCAGGGCCCAGAGATGAACAGGAAGAGAGAAAAAGCAGGATGGATTGTCTTTAGGAAATCGTACGAGCTTCTTCCCCACACAAAGGCCCACTTTTTACACCAGTATTTTTCTAGTGATGATGTATGGATGGGAGTCATGGAATACTAGCCTAGTGAAATACTAAGATTAAGAGTTATCCAAAGGACAACAGAGAATGGGTGTGAGCAGGCTGCAAAAGGCTATAAATTAGGCAGAAATGTGTAAAGGATGTCAGGAAAATGTATGACTAGGAAAAATGACAGGACTGGTTATACACTGAAAGCAAGGTAGAAATGATGGACTCCTAAGTTCTCCACTCTGAAGAAAACATGAAGAAGGCCTTTGCAAGTTGGGTGGACCCTTATGCTAAATTTATGGGAGGATATGGTTAAGAGTTATACAGGATGGGAAGGCATGGATGAGCTGTAATCTGTGTAGCAGAAGGAAATACGCCCATGAATAAGATTCTACATCCATTGGTATACTGTATTACCGTCATTTCTACTATATGTAGAGTTAACTGACATGCACTGGCTTTGTGACCTGGGCAATTCACCCAATCTCTTAATGCCCCAGTAATTTCTCTAAGACTATAAACTGTAGAGCAAGTATGAATCTGCATCGGTAGAAAGTGTTTCCTCCCTGCAAGTTCTCTACACCAATTAAATCACATGTGAAGACAAAAATTGCACTTGTTAATTTTTTTTTGCACTATGTTGAATATGAATAGTCATAGGGTCATTTACTCTAATACTTTTGTTTTTTAATTGAGGTCTAGAAAAAGTAAATAATTTGTCTGAGATTAGGCAGATAGTTAAATGTCCTCAGATTCCAAATCCTTTCAGTGTCCCCCCCTCCTTCCCCCAGCCAATCATCATCCACTATTCTCTCTTCTGTTACAGCCTTGGCAGGTAAGATGGTTCTTCCCCTTGCTACTGCTAAGTCCTCTACCCCTGCTCTTGAATTTATAATCTCGTCTCCTCCACGAGCCCGACCTTCTGAAAATCAGGCAGAAGGGGATATCAATTTTTCCTAATCCACTGCCTTTTTCCTCTTGCTTACAAAAATGCCCAAAGTCTATTAATCAATAAGTTATTTATTAAGTACCTATTGTGTACCAAGCATTGTACTAAGCACTGGAGACACAAAGAAAAAGCAAAAACAATTCCTACCCTCAAAGAGCTTACATTCTATCAAGGATGGGGAGGAAAGACAACACATATATAAGCAGGTACATACAAGATAGAGTAGATGGAAGGTAACTCTAGAGCGAAAGGCACTAACAGCTGGGGGAATGGGGAAAGGTCTCCTCCAGTATGTAGAGTTTGAGCTGAGACTTGGAAGGAAGTCAGGGATTCTCAGAGGTGGAAGTGAAGAGGAAGAGCATTTGAATGATGGGGACAGACATCCTTAAAAAAAAAAACAGAACCTTTTACTTAAACAAGCCTCTCAAGCAATCATCTTATAGCCACCCTCTCTTTCAAATTCAAAGTCCTAGAAAAATCTACTTAGCTTGCTGTCCTCATCTTTTCACCTCCCATTTCTCAATCTCTTTCAATGTGGCTTTCAACCCCACAACTGAACTGCAGTAATTTCCTCTAAGGTCATCAATGATGTCTCTATTGCCAATTTCAGGGGTCTTTTCTTGGTTCTTTTCCTTCTCAGCCTCTCTACAGCAGCTGACATTGTTGACCACCTGTTCTTTCTAGATATTCTCCCCAACCTGGATTGTTTAACACTTCTCATTGATGGTTCTCTTCCCCACATATTTGATTTCCTTTCCTCAGTCTCCTCTTAGAGGATCAACATCCTTGTCTCGACTTTCATATATGTATACATTTCTGTCCAGGGCCCTCTTCTCTTATCTCTTTATGTTCTATCTTGTTGATCTCATCATTTCCTATGGACTCAACTATAACCATTATGTAGAAGACTCCCAAATCTAAACATTCAGCTTTCATCTGTCCTAAACTCTAGTCCCGTATCAACAACTGTCTTCTGGGAATTCTTATTTTGCCCTCGATTTTAAAAGGATGCCTCTAGTGTTTATTGTAAATACACTGATTTTCAATATACCATTTAATAATACTGTGGAAGTATTTCTATTTTTTTAAATAGTTATGAGTAGAGAATGAATTTTATCAAATGCTTATTCAGCAAAATCATAGTTTATGTGGAAGATTAATCATAGCAGGATAGACTGGTCAAGCAGAATGGATTGGAAGGAAAAGAGACTAAAGAGGAGGATATCATAATAAACTAGGTGTGATGACACCAACCCAGAACTCCCTCTTTCCTGTGGGCTATTTTAACCCTTAGTGTCTGTGTATGGGAATTTTATCATGTACTATTTAATCATACATTATTTTCTGTTCCTGTTATTTTTTACAGGTAAACCTTATTCCCATACTAAATTATAATCTTTATTTTATAACATCTGTTTGATGATATGGTTTGGGTAGTGGTATATTAAAACTTTTTAGGTCCTCTCTGTATAGAGACTAATTGAGGAGGTCTTTCCTCATAATTTGTAATGATTGTTTAAAAAAAAAATCCAACAAAAACCCAAACCCCACAACGAAAGTATCACACTGTGAGGAAAGTACTTTATAAACTCCAAAGCACTGTGTAAATGTGAGTTATTATTCACATTAGTAAATGTAAAAACTTTAAAAAATACACTAAAACATTTAAATGGAAGACAGACTTATTGTTCTAATATTTTATTTACAAGTTGTTTTTAACATTTGAAATTTGTATTTTATACCTAACATTCGCATCCTATGGTGGGGCAAAGGAAATGAGCTTTTTTTTCTTTTCTTTTCTTTTTTTTTTTTTGGTTAGGCAATGGAGTTAAGTGACTTGCCCAGGGTCACACAGCTAGTAAGTGTTATGTGCCTGAGGCCGGATGTGAACTCAGGTCCTCCTGAATCCAGGGCTGGTGCTCTATCCACTGCGCCACCTAGCTGCCCCGAAATGAGTTTTCTACACTGCTCTGTCATCTGCCTTTTCTTCCAGACGTGTGTGTGTGTGTGTGTGTGTGTGTGTCTGTGTGTGTGTGTGTGTGTGTGTGTGTGTGTGTGTGGTCTTACTGCTCCTTCACTGTTTATAGTAAAGGGATCAGAGTTCCAGAGCGAGGGCAGAGAGTTGCTCTGCTTCCCACATCTCCACACCAGGACTCCATGGGAAATTCTGACCTGGAAAGGCAGGGACCCAGGCTAACTTGTCAGCTACAACTAATCCTGGGAGCTTCTAGTTGTGTACCTGCTCAACAATATGGTACTGAAGTACCGGGAGGGTGACATTAGTGGGAATGGTAAGAATGGGACAAATCTGAAAAACACTGGGAGGAAAGAATTGACAGGACATGTTGACATGGACACTTCTATCATTAACAATCCAAATCAGTTACGTTAAGCAAATCGGCTACACAAATTTTCTAATATAGTCAGTTTTCATTATTCATTACAACTTCCCAAACCTCCATGTACCATAAAATTTATAAGCACCTATAAAATAATCTAATTATAGGTATCATTAGCTTTTTTTGGTCAATTACTATGAAGGTTTTTCACCTGCTAATTTCACAATTCCAGCTATCCAGAAGACTTTGGTAGGTAGGCTGCAGTCTGTATTGGGAACTTCCACCCTCACATTTTCTGAGATATCACCCCAGCAGGTCCCCATGGGTGCCTGTCATGTAAAAAGTACCAAATTAGCACCTTATTATTAGCACTCAGCTTGGAATACAATCTTTATTTTTATTAACTGTCACCAACAATGGAAATACGCAAAAAATGACAGACTAATATGTATACTTTCTCAGGAAATTAAACCTTTTCCTTTCCCTTTATTTTTCATAGAATTTTATCATTTATTTGATATTCCTATAAGTATCTAGTCTCAGGGCTGAATTCAAGTTTAACAGAATTCAAAGAAGTTAAAATACACAAATGTCAGCTTCAGAATTCAGCATATCATTTTAGTATAATGCATACAAATAATATTTTATAAAAGCAGACAAAACCAACTGTACCTTTCACAAGACAGAGCCAATTTATTTGTTGCCATTTGCGATATACCTTTGAATCAATATAATTAATCTGACAAAGAATAACAAAAAAACAATTCAAACTAGCAACCTGTCTTTCATGCATTATGTCATTAACTACAGTATTTGGGGGCAACACACTCCAAGTTAGTAAGAGAAGGTAGGTAAGAGAAGATGTGAAGGTTCAAGGTATTTTTTCACATCAGTATTAAAAAAAAATTCCACTTTTAAGACTGATTCACAGAAGAAAGTTTGTGAGAATGCGCAAAAGAGAAGGTGGCAGGAAATAAAACACTCAAAAGGCAGAGCTGCAATTTTAGAAACCTATGCTACAGAAAATATTAGTTTAACTATCTGATATTGTTTCTATCATAATTAATTTAACAATTTATTGCAAATCTCTATCACCAAAAGAAAAACCTTAAACATCAGAAAATGGAAATCACCAAAAAAAATCTGACTTTTGTTTCCATTAGGTGACTAACCTACATAGTAATATGATAGGATTTTTCTAAAACCTTTTACCATTACAGTCTACAACTATTATAACATATAGCCCCTATCACTTTTTAGTCACTAAATTCAATACTTGAAGTTTATAGCAGGTTGTATACAGTGGTGTGAGAATTATTTGGGACAAGTGATTTTTATATAGTTTCATCTTGTGATAGCAATGGCCACACATGTGTCTGTATCTCCTGACACCAGTCTCCTTCAGAACATCTGACCATGACCAGACTTGTTGAGTGAAGTTGATATGAAATATTTCCTAAGTACCTTGTGTCTCCATTTCTCCACGTACTAGGGAGATAATATAGTGATGTGGAAAAGCAATAATTTAGATATGGTTTCATTTTGGGACAGCAAAAGGCATGTGCACGCATGCATGCATCCAATGACACTAGTCTTTTGTCTCAGAACAAAATCACAAGATGAAACCAAATTAAACTAATTTCCCCACCTTTTGTTAGTTCTCTACTGGTTGAGTGATGCATCACCTGCCATTTACATGTGTTTCATTCACCTCTTTTGTTGTGCTTTTAGTTCTACAGTTTTAAAGAATGGTTATTACTCTAAACGAAGGTACAAAAGTGTGAGCTCTTAAAGAGCACATTTCAATGACTGTTAGAGAAATTGCTGCGGCTGTTGGTGTGGAGAAGTCAAGCATTTTAAGATCATTCAAGGCTATATATAACTAAAACACAAAAGAAAACTGCAGTTGAAAATGATAAATACTGCCAAGAACTAACAGACTATAAATGCAAAAGAGCCTAATTAATCCTCAGAAGACAAGCAAAGACCTTCAGAGGGACCTGGCAGCTGAAGTGGTTGTTCCTGATTCTTTTATGTGCAGAGAAGGCTTATTAAAGTTGAAAGAACAACGAGAAGACCAGTAGAAAAAAAAAAGTGGCTAATATTCCTATGAAACAAAAATGCTTGACATGAACAAGACAATATAAAGAATAGAGGGCTGAAGAATGAAAAAAGGTAATTTTTTATTGATGAAACTCTTTTTCATTCAAAGCTATACCAAAACTGTTGGAAGAAATTTAAGTGATCCTCTAAAATCTAGGACTCTCCATCAGACCATGTAAAACATCTGCCGGAAAAATGTCATGGGACTTTTTACTTTTAGTGGACCTGGGAAGGATTGCCCCGACTGAGGCAATGATAAACTCTGATAAATATACCAATATACTGAGAAGCAGAACTATCCTAAAATGACAAAAATTCCCAAGTTGAGACGGAATGTTGCACTACAACCTTTAACAATACCATATGCCATGAAAGAGAGAGAAATGTGTCCAAGAGATTGAGAGAAACATGTTTCAGTTGCCTGGGAACTCATCTGATTCAAACCCCATTGATAACCTACAGGCTATAATAAAGGCTAGATGTGGGAAAATGGAATATGCGTCAAAGGTAGGTTTAGTATTCACTGTGATGTGTGATTTCATCATGAAGAATTAGAGAAATATTTGTCAAAGTCTTATGAACTCAATGCCAAATCACATAAAACAAGTGATTGCAGCAAAAAGAGGACATATTGCATGTTAAAATTTATTTAAAGACATAAACAGTTGTAAGGCTTATTGGTGTGTGTGTGTATATACATATATATATATATACACACACACACACACACATATATATCTCAATAAATGCAATTATTTTAATTTGTCCCATTTAATTTGCACACCACTGTAATAGTTAACTAAATTAAATAAGTGAGTTTTAGAAATACAGAAAATATTGAAAGTCTCTCTGAAGGTAAATGATAAGAACCATACTGAAATAATTTAAAATCTCGATGATAAAGAAAAGAATCAAGTAAGGTCAAGTGAATTTGTATATTTTGGGGCAAATCAATATAAGAAAACATAGCCAGAAGAATAAGTAACCAAAGGAATCAGAGATACAGGACCTAGCCAATTTGAACATCAGGCAGTAGACATCTGTACATGACCTTCCACTCTTTGGTAGAAATCTCTTCTGACAGGCCAACAACTTGTATGAAACACCATCTGTTCAATCCCTACCTTTTCAAGAGCCAAAGTATGAGAAAGAGCAATTTCAGATTGAGGTGAAGAAAATGTCAAGGGATATAGAACTAGGTTAAGTCCACAAACTGAAAGAAAGAATCAATTATGACTCCTCCCTACCAGTGGTGGGGGCATGAAATATGCTTCCAAATATATGGAGAAAACAGGTTATCTCAGCTATCATTGATTCTGGAGGGTAGATATGAAAAAGTTCTCTAGTAGTGGAAAAATGTGTCAACCACTTTTTTTTGCCTATTTATTAATTTATGTTAAATACTGGATTCTTCATGTTCTGCTATCTTCCCTATATCACTCTAGACTTTGAGGCTACCCCTATTGCCAGCAAGTATAAGAAGAAGAAAACTTAAAGGAAGATGGATTATATAGATCTGTATTTATATAAAAGACAGTCTCTATGATCTTACCAATATTAATCTACTTAAGGTAGATTGGGTGGTAGCTAAAATTTTAAAAATTAAAGGGACATCCTTCTTTCTTAGGTGGGTGGTGTGGTGGGGGAAGGAGAGAATAAATCTTTTAACAAAATCTGACTTTGTGGATCAGAGAGAAATACTCCAGTTGTATTTCTCAGACAGGTTTTGGTTTGCGTCAATGTATTGCTAGTGAGCCTAACACATAAGACTAATATAGATCTGATTGTCTATCTGCCAAACTGATAGGTTGATCAGAAGAAAAGTTAATCAATTTTAATGAATCAACTCATTTAAGTTCAAGTAAATAAAGTGCCAATATTTCCATTTAAAAATGTTAAATAGTCTTCACTTTTCATGGGGATGTTACTTTTTGGTTCCTACAGTCTGGATTGGTATAGGAGAAAGTAGCAGAAAGTGATATTTGTTCTTGCCTGTAAGGTTGTGGTTCTGCTAGACCCTCCTAAACCAATCCATACGTTTGTCTCTATGGAAAAAAGAAAAATGGGGAAAAAAAAAAAGAGCACCACAATGTGGGATGTGCTCCATATAACAAAACAAACAGCTTATATATATATACACATATATATGTAATATAAATATATACATATATACATACATATATATTTCCCTTTTGTCAAAAATGAGTATTTTCCAATGGGGAAGACTGAATGACCCAGGCCTTGACAGCCATCTTCGTTCAAGTCATCTGTCTTCACTTGCTGGCAGGAGGGACAACTGAAGTCTGGATTGGCATAGTATGAACTAGCAGAACCGTAATTTACAGGTAACAACAAATTTACCTTCCAGACTCATGGCGAAGAGATCCACCTCAGGTGCCTCCCCAAACAAGGAAGATCTGGTTCACCACTTCCTGATCCAGGAACCACTCGTGTGGATTAATCTGTGAGCGACTCTCCTTCCCTGCAAGGTAAGCTGCAATCAGGAAGGTCCTGTTGGACACGGCCCAAATCCAAATGCTAAGGGCCTCCCAACAACAACACCAGAAAGTGATCCTATTTTCCATCTGCAAGAAAATATTTTTGTGGGAAGTTCCCTTTCCCCAGACTTCTTGTAAGCTCAGGAGTGTACTACAGCAGGGATTTCTAGAGATGCTTGGATCCTCAGTTAAGTGTATAGATGTAATGCACACTAGAACTGACCACAAAAAAAAAAAAGGCTATATAGATTTGCTCTATGTAGAGTGGGCCAAAATAACACTGATAATTTCATATAAACCTTTGGCATTAACAAATAAGATTAGAGGATAGTGCTTAGCTCTGAAATGATACATGAATCTGTCCCAACAGTGATAAAGAGAAAAATCTAAATGAAAGTTACCATTACAGTATACTTTCAAGATTCATTTTAAGAGATAATTAATGTACTGGCATCTAGTGTAGAAACAGAAGTATGGGTTTGCTATAAAAAAAGTAAAGAGAGTATGTTAAAATTTCACAAGAGGGAGAAAATAGTGATGAGGATTTAAAAAATAAGAATATACATCTGAAACCACAGAAAGTAGGAAGAGGAAATCATGATTAACAGGACAAAAAGAAATCCTTCCCTTTCTCACAAAACACAGTCACCTTGCAATTTGACAACAGATATATGTGTGTGTGTGTGTGAAGGTTGGTGGTAGAGGGAAAATTTAATTTTTGAGGTAGCAGTAAGATTAATAATTACAGAGCATTAAAACTAAGTCACTAATAAGCTGTCAAATAACCTTGGATGAATCATTTCCCCTCTCTGGGCCTCAGTTTCCTCACTGCTAAAAACACAGAATTTGATCAGATCGACTTCTAAGGTCCCTTCCAAATATAAAATTTCATTAAAGTGTGTGATAGGGGCTTGTATATGTTATATATAAGCATAGGAAAATAACTAGTGGTTTAGAAGAGGAAAAATCCATTCCTTTGTACTAAAAAATATGAATGTTAGTAAGGGGTCTTGGAAATCATAGTAGCAAAGCAAAAAAAAAATCATTTGAGAAAACTGAAGAGATCACATAAAAAGGAAATAGCAAAATATACGTGTATGTATATACTCACATGTAACATATATGCAAAATACAGGTGATTTTCACAAGTTTAAATCAATCCTATTCTTCCCAGAAGAGGTTTAGTTTATTCATTGACAGTGGGATCTTCCCAACAGCAGGTGTCACTACATAGTGAAAAGAACCCTGGACCAGAAACTCGGACAACTTGGGCTCAATTCCTGCCTATGTGGCTTGCTACTAATGGAACCTATTCTGAGCCTTGGCTTTCTGATTTGTAGAATACCTAGTCTCAGAGGGCTACTCTGAGGCTAAAGTGACCCCCGCCCCTCTGCAACGTGGCATTTTAATAGTTCTCCCACCTTTCTGTTTCTTTTGCCTCTTCTGCTTGTTTCCCACCCTTTTAATAATATTCAATAAGTGCCATGGGTGGGTGTCCACCAAAGCCCTGTCTTCCGCCTTCTCTTTGCCTGTTAGTCTTTGCTCTTTGGTGATTTGATATATTTTCATTGCTTCAGTTATTGCTTTTATGCAGAAGATTCTCCAATCTCATATTTCCAAATGTCTGCTACATATCTACAGAGAGAAACATACTACAGGTACCTCATACTTAAGATGTCTATAACTAAACATTACTTTCTTCTCAAAATTTGCCCTTTCACATGATGGCACTACTGTCCTTTCCAGTCACACAAGCTCAAAACTTTAGAACCATCACTGAGTCTTTCCTCACTGCCTTTTAATTGTCAAATCCTGTCCATCCTACCCCATCTCCATCTGTCCCTACTCCTTTTCTTTTTTCCTGAAACTAGGTCCTCATTACTGTTCACCTAGACTATTATATTATTCCTTCCTACCTTTAGTCTCTCTCCTCTCTAATCTGTCCTTTGTAACTACTATCCTTGTAATCTTCCTGATGCACTGCTGATCCTATCAATCCTCTGTTCAGAGACCTCTGCCTCCTAAATAAAATAATATATAATATAATAAAATACAATATGTTATTTCAGACTTCTCCATGATTTGCTTCCAAACCCATTTTCTACCCTACTGTTTCTCTTTACGTTTTGTTGCTATTTTAGTTGTTTTTAATTATGTTCAACTCTCTATGACCCTATTTGGGGTTTTCTTGGCAAAGATGCTAGAACAGTTTGACATTTCCTTCTCTAGCTCATTTTATAGATGAGGAAAATGAGGCAAACAGAATTAAGTGGTTGCCCATGGTCACAAAGCTAGGAAGTATCTGAGGCCAGATTTAAACTTATGAAGATGAATCTTTCTGACTCCAGGCCTGGCACTCTATCCACTGTACCACTTAGCTGCCCATACATTAGCTAAATTAGACTATCTGTACATTAGTACAGATAATCTACTGATCTACCTAATCACAACCTCATGCCTGTGCTGACAACAATTCTTATGTCTGGAATAGTTGCCCTACCTTCGTCACCCCCATCACCATTTTAAAGTTCAACTTGCTTTCTACCTTATCTAGGAAGCAATTCCTGATTCTCTCAGTTGCATTAAATTGATTTTTGTCTTCCTCAAGTTTCTAAAATATTTTTAAACCTCTCCTTTAAACCTCCCTGATTAGACTAAGTTCATAGGGACTGTCTTTTTCATATTTATATCCCTAGCATTTAGCACCTTTGTATACTGTAGGTGCTTAATCACTTTTTGTTGAATTTAGTAAGATAATGCATGTGAACGTATTTTGTAAACTGCAAAGGCCCATGTTATTGTTATTAATAAAATAAAAAAAGAAACCTTTATGGCTTTTTAAGAAATTTATTTTGTGCCAAGACCTGTTTTCCCTATAGTTTGATTGTAATCAGTCAGAATGTTCTATTATTTTTAACTATGGAAAACATCATTCTCATTAAGAATTTATAATACAATCTACAATGAAGAGACAGTGAAGGTTAATTTCAGTGCCTGAATATGATCTATTATTTTGAATGCCCAGAGCACTCTGAACCATTTTTACAGCATTACTATTATCTAGTTTTTAGTGGTAGGGTTTTTTAATATTTTGGTATATCTGTCAAAGTTTTCTAATGAGACGGTAACCTCCTTTGAGGGCAAGAGCTACATTATTTTTATCTTTCTATCACCCAATACTTGCATCTAATAAGCACTTAATAAATGTTTGTTGAATTTCAGATGAACTTGAATATTTTAAAAATATCACAAATCCAGAGAACAATTAGTCATGTTAGCAGCTGAAATTCAGCAAATTGCTAATTATATTCTAGAAAAAGCCAGTAATTGCTCATGAACTGTACTGGAGCAGATGTAGAGGCAGAAATTATTGGTAGCTAATTTTTTTTTTTTTTTTTTTTTTTAGCAGAAATACAAGTTCAGTCCTAGGCTAAGTCTAAAACGAACAAAATGATCACTACTGCCTATCTGAAGACTTGACATACGTATTAGGTACAAAAAAAAGGAGTAATATGATAACAGTGGAATGAGTTATCAGTGTAGTTTTAGAGTAATAGCACACTCTCCTTCATACAAATAAAAGTATTTTGGTTCAAAGTTTCTAAGATTATTTTCACCGAAGAGAGAGGAGAAGGAATAGTACAATCAAAACATTTTTGGTTTCTTGAGTGAAGGAAACATCAATAAGAGAAGAGACTCTAGTACACATGGTGCCACTTACATAATAAGTGTTTACCAGAACATAAATCTGAAACATGAAAGCAAAAAAATATGATTATATATGACTTTGCATTTCTCAGTTATTTTGTGCTTTACTATTTTTGCCATGTTTTTACTGTTTCTTATAGATATAGATGACTGGAATGGGGCATGATAGCATCTTTTAAATGAAACAAGTCCTATCCTCAAATATTTCCCCAAAAAAGCAATCAAGAATCAATCACCATTCTCTATAATGCAGATGTTTTATATGTATTTTGCTATGTTTAAGAATATCCTAGGATTAAATTTAAATGATTTATAGAAGAAAAGAATACATGAATTTTATCATTAATAGCTATCAAACACTACATACAGTACTGCTCTAAGAGATTTACACTGTAAGGCAATAACTATTCCAAAGTACAATGGGATGCTTGAGAAATAGTGAGCTTCCTCTCTGTTGAAGTCTTCAAGCAGAGGCTTAGTGATATTGTAGAGAGGATTCCTGCTCAGACATGGAATGGACCTTGAGGTCGCTTCTATCTCCTGAGATTCTGTGATGCAGTCCCTATACTTAGGTGCCTAACTTTAAGCCATTTTGAGATGCAGATTTTGTGTTCTGGAAAGCAAATTTATGAATCCTCAGGAAAAAACAAACCAACTACCCAAAAGGTAGTAAGACCATTATACTTCTGTTAAAAAGGAACTTATAAGGATTGTTTCTCAAACTCCTAGATAAAAGACAAGATACATCATACATTTTATAGATAGCAGTCATGATATACAGAGATTTAGTAAAAAAAAAAAATGTATCTTCTGGTTATGTGAAATCTATATGCCTGTTTGGGTTTAATCTTGAGGATATATTACTCTCAAACACCATTGTTCTTCTTGAATAGTAACTGATAAACTACTTTGTGGAATTTTAGGAATATCTCTATTTAGACAAAGAAGATACATTTC